>NW_010159276.1:0-397 GCF_000695765.1 Mesitornis unicolor
TCAAGAAGCAGATTGAGCAGGAGAAATCTGAGCTGCAAGCCTCCCTGGAGGAAGCTGAGGTACACACGGTGTAATAAATGCTGTCCAGGCTATAAGTATGGGAGTAGTTGTTTTCAGAGGTGATAGGAAAGCAAGCCTACATTCATGAAATGCTGCATAAGAGATTACTTAAAAAGGAAGCAGTAGTTTAAGTCACTGTTCCTGTTGATTTGTCCAGGCATCCCTGGAGCATGAAGAAGGGAAGATCCTGCGCCTCCAACTTGAGCTCAACCAGGTGAAATCTGAGATTGACAGGAAGATAGCCGAGAAAGATGAGGAGATCGACCAGATGAAGAGAAACCACCTCAGAATTGTAGAGTCCTTGCAGAGCAGCCTGGACGCTGAGATCAGGAGCAGG
>NW_010159276.1:407-687 GCF_000695765.1 Mesitornis unicolor
GCGGAAGAAGAAGATGGAGGGAGACTTGAACGAAATGGAGATCCAGCTGAGCCATGCCAACCGTGTGGCTGCAGAGGCACAAAAGAACCTGAGAAACACACAGGCAGTGCTCAAGGTCCATTCAGCAAAGCTACAGAAAGAGCAATGACATCCCTGACAGTTTTGACACCCAGGTGCACGCTGCTGCCTTGTAATTTCTCTTGTTTCTTTTACAGGATACTCAGCTGCACTTGGACGATGCTGTCAGGACTCAGGAGGACCTGAAGGAGCAAGGGGCCCT
>NW_010159276.1:767-1325 GCF_000695765.1 Mesitornis unicolor
AGCAGGAGCTTCTGGATGCCACTGACCGTGTGCAGCTCCTCCATACCCAGGTCAGGCACTCGGGTGTAAATTAGTCTGATCCACAAGGGATAACACAGAATGTGAACACTATGCATCTGTAAGTGAAAACGTTTGAAGAGACATGCTGTTATATGGCCAGTCCAGCCAGCCACCTATGTCCGGTTTGCTGCTAAGGCTCTTAAAAGGACTCTTGCATTAAAGACTTTCATAAGCAATGCTCACACTTTTAGCTCTTGATGCGGAGGCATTAGTTCTAATAGTACAAGTTATGTCTTTATTGTTGCACAGAACACCAGCCTGATCAACACCAAGAAGAAGCTGGAAACAGACATCATGCAAATTCAGAGTGAAATGGAGGACACGATCCAGGAAGCCCGCAATGCTGAAGAGAAAGCCAAGAAGGCCATCACAGATGTGAGCTGGGGGCTCCTTACAGTGCCAATGGTGGTTGTATTCTGCCCCAGAATGTCTGCAGTACCAAAATGGCTTTGACCATTTGCTTTTCCAGGCAGCCATGATGGCAGAAGAGCTGAAGAA
>NW_010159277.1:0-23550 GCF_000695765.1 Mesitornis unicolor
CAATCCCTAACGTTCTGTGATTCTGTGGACAGGGAGGGGTACATAAAATAAACCATGGCCACTGGCAGCATAAAGCATTCTCCACCCTGCTCTAAATGGCCTTGTCACCAGACCCCACAGCTCCTCACTCTGGAAGTTCTGGGCTACAGGAGCTGTCTGAGGGCTACCATTGCTCCCCCTCTGCTTGTCCAGAGCCTGCGACAGCAGCAGAGTGCAGCAGCTGAACCTCTTTGCATCTCAGGAGGACTCTTCCCAGGGGAAAAAAGCAATGTGCGCTGCTATTCGAAGTGCTTTAAATGCCTTTCAAAAGAAGAAAGGTGCCATTAAAAGCAACCTCCCTCTCTTTCCTCTAAGACACCTCCAGAACTTTCAGTATTTTTAATCTTCTCTGCTTTGGCAGTTTACTGAGAAATACACTGCTCTCAAATATGACCAGAGGTGAGGGTCCTCATTCTCTTATCTAAATACATCGTTACAAAATGTTTCGAAATGGCTACCTTGGCTGTCACAGTATCAAATACGGCCCTGGTCATTTTCATGCATGGCCCTCTTTCCCCCCTTACAACCCAACGTCGGTTTCTTACCTTCTTGTAAAGAGAGAAATGAGTTGTTACTTTCCACACCTCTGCGACAACAGTGTAACTTCAAACTGGATTTCATAACCTGTAACTTTCTAGTTTCCTCTGTCTGATTTTTCATTTAAGATTGTGTTTTTATGAGAAAAAGGGCAGACAGTGAAATAAAAGCTAACCACAGAAACACATTTCAGAAGAAAGGTTTTTACGGTAGTTGCCGTGAATTCTAACCTTAACAAGTGGTGGATGGAATTGCAATGTTCCAGAAGTATCCAGACAGCATTGCAGGGAACAGATTGTAACAACAAAAAGCTCTTAACATCTGAGTATATTTTAACCACAGGAACTGACTCCAGCTCCAGGAAACAGAGATGTATACTAACGGTATATGTAACGGTAATGTAAGGTGCTAAAGAACCCACAAGAAATGCAGAGATTTTGGTACCAAAAGCATTGCAAATGCTTGCAAATTTTAAGCTGAAGATCAGAAGAAAACCATGCATTTCTGCCATTCTAAGACAACTTGAGCAGTTCCTACTATAGTTCTGAGAAATCAAAGGTGCTTATATTACTTTTTTCTTTTCAGGGTAACTAGACAGCACGGCAAATGACAACAAACAGGTGAGTTGTACAACTTCTGTGCATGAGAAAATATAAGCGTATATTGCTCCATAAATCTGTGCCTAAAGGCTTTGGTTAAGAATCCAGCATAAGTCAGACCAATAACTATTTCATTAGTTCCAGCCCAACAATAAAAGTTCCCATCAGCAGAATTTGTCAATAAAACAAATAAACAAACCAACCCAGCAGGGAGATCTTTTGGCGCACCCCATACCTGGCACTGAGTAGGCTTTCAGGCTGGCCCAAACTGAGTTTCTGGGTTTTGCCAGAAGGTGTTCCTTGGCATGGCATTTTATTTTTTATTTTCTTTTTTTGTTGGGGTTGGTTTTTTTGCCTTTTTGGATGCAGCCCAGCAGGTTTTGCAGTCAAAACCACCAGTGCAGTTAAAAGTTCGGAACATTCTGAACATAATCTAACACTGAATCAGAACTAGAAAACAGATCATAGCAAAGATTTCTGTTTGGGACAACCTCATTTTAAACTAACTAGAAATGACAGCATGGCGCTAGCAAGTGTTGATTTATCTCTCTGGAAAAGCAAAAAGGCAGAGAAAAAGTCACCCTTGAAACCTACTCTTGTTCAAGGGAAGCAGAGACCTTAGACTGCAATATGGCCAAACACAGTCAACTGCAGATGGGCTACGCAATCTGGAGAACTTGATTGCATGCAATAAATCCTGAATACAGAAATAAGGCTAATCTTAAATTCTTATATTTCCTAGTAAATCACTCTCTCTTTTGAGAATAAAACTATCAAGAAAAGTCTAAAAGTCTAACAGTCTATACAGTAAGTCTAAATCTATGCTTGGTAGAGAAGACACAAACTTCTCTGTGGCATCAGCCTGTGAAATAAGTCAACCCCATTACTGAGGGAAGCATCCAAGTTTTACATCAAGCGTGTGTTGCAGTCCATGACTGCCATAACATCCTTACTTCCACAGACTTACGTGACTGAATTGGAAACTTAAGCCTGAGGCTGCAGTGAAGGACAGCTTGCATGTCAACAAGACAAATAATGAAATCTATTTGTCGCTCTTCCTTCTTTGAAACATGTATTTTATCAGATTTGAACAGTCCCCACTAGTGAAACTCTTTAAATCTTTAAATACAAAAGACAGTTATACATAAAAGCAAAAACTCCCAAGTTGATCTCTCACTCTGGTTTGGATGGTAATGACAATTCACCGTCTCTGTACTGTGCCTGTTATCTGATGTTCTCATTTGTGCTGCTATAGCGAACATTTAAGAAACTGTGCCAACAGATAAAAAAATAGTAGAGGTAATTCCCAACCTGCTTTTAAATGCCATTTTAAAATAGAAAAATGTCTACCTGCTCTTCAGAAACCTCAGTAGGTGGAGGTGTGTCTTGTTCAGACGGGCGATGATCTTGATAATTCGCATTATGTCTATGACGTAGAGGAGGAAACAGTCTATTCCAGTTAATCATCCCACCCTGAAACCAGACACTGCCGTCAGTCTTTGCTCAGAGAACTAGAGATTTTTAAACAAAAAGATCATACACTTGATATGAAAGGCAAACATTTGAGTAAAATACTTTATTTTAAACAACAAAAACTGCTGCAGTCTCTTATGAAGTCAAAATTGGGACTGGTTACTGCTCTACTGGTTATCAGGGGTAATCACTGTAAAGGAAGAGTGCTAATAGAAAGAGGAAAGGGTGTTTCACATCCATTGTGAAAGATTTGGTTTAGTGCAGTACCTGTGATTTCCATGCAAGTGATTACTTCTGCGACACCAATGCCACTGTTACACACAGATCACATCACCTAAGTTTTGTTTAAATACTATTGCAAAATCTGGCCCTATTCCAGCGCCAAAACATTTTCTAACTACGTTGCAATAATACAAATGCAGCAGTAACACAGGTATCGTGTAAATCATAGAACTGAAACTTTAACAACCAAGCTTCAAGTCTTGTAATAATAAGACATGTAGAATATAAAGTGCAAATACTAAAGCACAAGCTTTATAGTTGTCCAGAAATAATTAATCCTCATTTATTTAAACAAACATTTTTAAGGGATTTTGTATCACACCAAAACCACAGGCCCTTGCAAGAGGGGAAGAAGAGCAAACCTCAAATCTCTATTTTCTATACAATTTGTTAAAATGTCTTTTGCAGTTTGTGTTGTCGTTTTCCTCCTCTCCTGCTCCCTCTGTTACTATGGAGAAGATCCCCCTCCCTTTCTGTATATATAGGACACAGACTTCCTTCCTCTAGTTGCTCTATTTTAGTTCTATACTGTTGTTTGTCAGAAGACCTTCCTCTTAAGAGAGTTTTTTCTTTTCTCTTTCAGCGAGGGCTCTTCCTGCCTTTATGTACCCCCAGAGCATTAAATCCTCTCTGCTCAATCAGAGCAGCACCAACTAAACCTGCTCCTATACAAAAAAAACCCCAACTTTATCTAATTTTCCTGCCCTTTCCTTTGTTTTCTTCTTTTCTCTCCAGAGGAGACCCAACCAGCCCAGACACCACAGGGGGCAGTGCAACTGTACACTTCAAAAAGCATCTGGGGAGTCACGAGATTTGCAACACTGGCTTGTAAACTGTTCCAGTCCCTTACATACTACAGCACATTTTTCCCTGTGAAGATGTGCAATAGCTAGGAGTCATCATCGGTTTTCAAGACATGGTTTCCACTGTTAGTGAGATTACGCATCTACATTTCTAGTTTGCATACTGTATAGATATAGAACATCTGCTTAAAAGTCATGAGGTTTTAACCAAAGGATTCCATATAAGTCTCGCGTCGGCCAAACAGTGCAGTGTAGTAAAAAGGAGAATTGGTTTGTAGTTTAAACCCAGAGAGGGATCTCAGACCTTCTACTGACATCACTCCACTACTCTGTGGTCTTGGAAAATCACATCCTGTACTTCCCCATTTATAATTTCCCCCCAGTTCAGAATTAAGTTGAGTTTTAATTTATTAACACTGAATTTCCAAAAGTCTACTAAGTTCTATAGTTCAGCAAGAATGCTACACTAATGCTGCTTTTGAGATCCCTTCCAATCCCTAACGTTCTGTGATTCTGTGCTTTGCTGGGTTTTTCTTTTGAAAAGACCTGAAGGGGAGAAAAATAATGCTTCCAAGGGTCATTCGCATTACATTGGTGAACTGAAGAAAGCTAACAGAACTATGACACATTTTTTTGTTAGCAGTCATACAGAATGATGTGTATGAAATACAAAAATCTACAATAAATTCCTTAATTTAGCAGTATTCCAGTGTATCTGAAGGCTGAAATAAATGCACCTTTCCAGCTGTGCCCTCAGCTTTACTACTGAACTGCCTATTCCAGGTTTCTGTCCTGTGTGCTGTCACGTAACACTACAAAGAGGCTTGTCTACCGTCTTACCCTGAACTGACAATGCATTTTAAATTAATAGATACAGAATTCATTACTTTCAGTAAAAAAATGCAGATTCCTTACTAAGTTAACTATTTAGTTTTGAAGGTTTACAGCAGGTATCTTCATAAACCATAGACTGATGTATTCAGAAGAGTTCCATGTGAAGACTACCAATCCTTTCCCAGAAATAACAGGATACACAAATTTGTTCAAAATAGTCATGAGAAGATCTTTTTCAGTTGCCCCCAGAATATTTCAATTACCTTTGAAAACTGTGACAAACACAGCCCATCCGTTCTTAACTACGATAATGAGGTAAAACTACCCAACATAAAACAGAATAAATATTAAAGGCTGAAGCACTCTTAATGGAACGTGAACACTGATGTTTAGGATTGATCCCAATGCTTCTCATGTGTGTACTACTTTACAAATTGCACCAAAAAGAGGCACATGATGCTTCTTGATGCTTAACTGCAAGAAAATTGTTTCTCCTCACAGACTTGTCTCTAATTCCATGATAGACATGCACAAAGTCAGGCTCCAAAGAGCAGAGATTTAGGGAACTGCAGCACAAACTACGGGGCTGGTGACCAATCCCATAAAGGTAAGAAAAAATTAGGGAGTGCAGCTAATGGCTCCCATGCACAGAAGACAGAGATCAAGGTCGTGGATTTCCAGTGTGGATGGCAACTGTGTAAAGGCTTTCAGACAACTTTACTATCACAGCAAAAATACGTGAAGATCTGTGGATTTTCAATTGACCCAAAGCAAAGAGCAAAAAATGTCTTAATTAAGTAAATTAAGCAAATTCCAGTTAAAAAATGTGCAGAAGGATATTTCCAGACCAGTATTCTGCCTTGCCTCACAGAAATTATTTTGCAGACCTCCCCTTCATAATTTTATGATGATTGCTCTATTACAGTTGTTTTTGACTGTGTTAATAAGCTTACTCTGTGTGAAGTCAGGAGGATTTCACATCAAGATATCCAATCTGATGAATTTATTTAAGTGATGCTTCTAAGCCATCTGAGAGTCCCTACTGGAGAGCAGCAAACAGTAATTCTTCTATTCACAATATACTTGAACCCTGGGACCAGTACCCAACAGCACAGATGAGCTCACATCCATCTCCTTACCCTCCACAGGAGCCAGATAACAGAGCTCTTTGGAGTGGTCCAAAACAGAGGCAGAAAAGAAGCTAATAATTAAGCAGTGAGGATGACCAAGAGTCCAGGAGGTAAGCTCCTTCCCTGAGCAGCACCTTCAGTGATAAGTGTCTGCCAGTCTATTCCATTAAATGAAATCCAGGAAGTTCTTCTGTGATTCTGGTTTGTTGGCTTGTTATAAAAAATAATTAAGTTTAATACTAAATGGTTTGGAGGCTGGGACTTGGTGTGACTCAGGACTAGATAAGGAGGATGCATTAAACCTCTTACACCCAGAGCCAGTTTCAACAACTGACAGACTCAGGCTATCTTGCACTGAGATTACTCCAGCAACGTTTATTTGACCTGAATCTTAGGTGTCAGCAAGCAGCAAGTGCAGGTGCTGCCCCAAGAGGAAAGGCAAGATGAGAGCCAAGGGTGACAACAAGGCAAGCAGAGGCAGTGACCCCACTGAAATGCAGTGTGTTTCTACAGGATCCAAATGAGAAGAGCAGAGCAGGTCCAGTGACAGTAACCATGGTCAGCCAAAAGTCCAGATCACCAGGTAAATCCACAGTCAGGAGGCAGGTGTAAGATCAAGCCTACAAGTCAAGTCAAGGGCAAAGACCTGAACTTAAAAGCAACTCCCAGTGCTTCTCACCGGTATTTCTAACCACTGCTCTTTCTCACACAAGTTTGCTCCAAGGCTGAAGAGCTGCACTGTACCAGATGTGATCCTCAGCACAGAGAGCCGTACTCAGGGACATGCCGTTATAAAGCAAGTTATCTACACAAAGGTAAGATTTCTTGCTCACATCTGCTTCCTTAATCCAAAATTTCCATGTCTCATTGTGTGAATGCTGCAAGATTTACTATAGCAAAAATATAGATTTTTTTTTTTTTTACATATTTAATTACTCCATCACTTTGTGCTGCAGGATGAGAGGCTCGAGCACCGAGCTCATTGTAGTCCAGATGCAGAAGGTTCCCATCAACTTGCACGCACTGGTCCCCATCCCTGCAGTGGGATGCTATGAAGAACTTCTGGTCTCCATTGCCAGCTGTCATACTTGTTTTCAAAGCATTAATCAGAATCTGCATTTTGGAAGTCCAGACTGCTACACTACTAGAGAAAGACAAGCACTGAGAAATCAGCCTACAGACTATAATTCATAAAAATACTTTATACTAAATGGTGATTGGGCCTTCATTTCTGTCCACAACATGGTCTTTCAAGTGTCATCAGAAAAAACATTTGACAAAAAGACTGCTTCAATCATTAGCTGACTAGAAGGGTAACGGACACATCTAAGAAAGGCCTATAAGCCTTTCCCCTTTCCCCCTCCCTTACTCCTAAGTCTGTAATTTTTTAATGAAAGAAAAATTCAGTTTCCTTTGGTATTAGCAGTGCAAAGACTGGGTGAACTGATCGGTTGTAAATTCTTTGTTACTGCCTGACGGGAGACAAACAGATCAAGGAGACCATTTTATTGGTCTCTGATACTTACATCTGCTGTAAGTGGATTAGGAGAACACTGGTGATGTTGGAACTTCTGTTATAGGAAGATGACAAACTGGTCACAAGTTTACATCACTCAAGAATGAGATTTAAGAATGGACTGGGTTAAGGGAATGGTAAAATGGCAGCTCCTCATCACAGAAAAGGCTGTAAAGAAATGCCATATCGGTGACTTATTCTTGAAGAGCTGCCAGGGCTTTACAAACTAAAGTTGTACTTTATTGAGGTCACATCCTTGATGTCTTTTTTTGGTTTGGGTTGGGTTTTTTTTTACGGTGTCTGGGACAATACTATTTAGTATCCTCCTTTCCGACAGAATAAGGAAGAGATGTTCATACCAGTCTAGAGCTAGCAAATGTCTCTGGTGGTACAGCTTGCCAAAACCCCAATTATGTCATTTCTTTTCACGTAACCTCCTTCCTCTCTTTCTGAAAAGCAGCTCTACCTGTTTCCCATATACATACCTGCCACAGCATATTTTGTAAAAGCACTTCTTATCCAAACTTGATAATTAAAAATGTACTATGGACAACTGACAAATATGCAGTTAAGTGTCACATCTGCACATATTTTAATTAGATTAATTTTTAAAAAAATGAAAGAAAATGCTTTATAAGAGTCTTCTTGAAGTGATGCATGTGGTTAAGATATTTTGATAATGTTATCTCATGTATATGGTTAATGCCAACTCGCCATCTGCTTGCACAAACAGGAAGCGCCTCCTGATATCTGTCCTGTTCACCTTTTCTTAACATAACAACCGCACTGAAAGAAGAAAAAAAAAAAAAAAAAAAAGGAAATCGCTTTGCATTTCATCTTTTAAAGTAACATTTTTTAAGTTTGCTACTCTGCATAGGAGCCATTACTTGGTACAGACATAAATACTGTCTTACTTCTTTCATATAAAGATTCATTTAAAAAAATACCTTATGTACTGAAAGTAAGAAACACTTGCTTTTCAGACATATATATATATATGTATTTACAAATTATTGACCCCAAAGTGCACATATTGATGATATAAACAGACAAAAAGCATAGCCATGAATGATACAATGACACCTGCTGCCCCAGTACCTGGACACTGCATAAGAAAGTTCAATGGCAATGGTACAATTTCCAACAGGCTGACTCAAATGTCTAGCCTGCCTCTTTGTGAGGACAAAACTCTTGAGTCTTTTTTATTTAATAACTTAGTGACTTTAATAACTTCCTTTTTCTGAAAGGAGGTATAAATATAACAGTATTAGTGTTACGACCATTGGTCTTAATGATGGAAAGAATTTTTCACCAAGGAAAGCACTCCAGCAATTTCTAATGCTATTCCAATTTCCTCTGGAAATTTATCCTACAGACAAGTCTCTTCAGCCAAGCGGCTCTGTCTCCAGCTCTTAGTTGCTGCATCCTGAACTTTGATGCCTGCATTGTCCCAGAGGAGCTCATGTATCACAGAAGTTCAGAAATCCACATGTGGTCTTTTCTGAAGCCAGATCAGCTATTTCCTTTGAAATCTAGGAGGAACACCTTAATCTGGCCTCTGAAGCTGCCAGAGAGACAATGGAAGGGATTTCAGCACAGGCACGATGCCTTCATAGTAACAGAAGCCAGAAATGCTGATGGGCAGGCACATCTACTCCTTGAGGTGAGGTTGGAATGGCTGCTCCTGCTACTGCCTTCAGGGGAGGTGCAGAAAGCAGTGAACACTTCCTCATGTACTTGTGCATGCCCAAGCACTTGGCCATGTAGACCACTGGGTAATAGGGTAAATACCTATTCCGTACCAAACTCTGCATCACAGTAACATTCCCTTTTCAGTACAGCCATAATGCAGTAATTCAGTCAGAAAGTGATGGATCACTATGCCAAGAAGAAAATATTTTGTATCAAGCAGAAGACGAAAGACAGCATTTTTGAGAACTGATGTTGTTCATTCATCTAAGATTAGGGAAGCATGGATCAGGATTCTAAGACTTTGCTTGCACTAATAAATGGGGATTTGGATCTTCCCTAGGCAGTAGAGACAAGTCTTCAAACACCTTTCCAAAGCACCTCCTTTTCCAAACTTCATGGCTTCACTCTTGCTCTTCATCCAAACTGGGCTCTTGCTGATGCTGTGACATTACAGATATGGTCACGAGTACATCAGTTGAAAACATACACCAGTGTTATGCTATTGGCAGTGGTGCTTGTCACTTTTTGCCCACAGAAATCTCAGGGCGATATACTGAAAAGTAAGATCTCATTATTAAAAATTAATCTTTATAAGTGAGCACCTTCTGAGAGGTAAAGCTGTAGATCATAATGACCACCTGAATTTTAAAGGAATGACATGGAGCTGTTTTCATGTTGGGCATTCAACGCTTGCTGAGTGAGATAATCGCATGTGTGGGGTCCAGTGTTGTCCCAAATGCTGAAGGCAGGTCCATCAGCATGAACACTAAGTCTGTACCTGAGGAAATAATGTTATCTCCATTTTAGACATGTTAAACAAAACAGAGGCCCTTACTACATGGCTTTTTGGATGTTAACTGGTGACAGTGGACTGTTATTAAAGCATGATGGTTAGATAGCTAATCCTTCATTCACCTCATGTGCACAAACCTTTTCAAAGAGGTAGAGGCCAAAACAAGAGTGAGAAATGAGAGTTCCAAAATTGTTTTGATTTGACAAGCTGAGACAACACACACTTGGCACAAAGAAAACACAAACCCAAATTCTCCAACACGCTAGTATAAACACATAGTTGAGTGTGTGTATATAAAGGGCTAGTCTATGATGATGTAGGGGAAAAAACAGATCAGCATCCCATTTTCGGATATAAAGATTCAAGCTCTGTCTTAGGTTTCAAATAGGAGGGGTTTTCATTTGTTGACATCCCAAAGTCACCATACAAGGTGTGACGCTTGCAACACTGGTGAAACTTTTGTAAGCACAGTGCCTCTTAAGATAGTCCATTAAGGAACAACCGGTGAAACCGGCCTGCAGTTGTGAACCACTTACTGGCTGAACTACGTGCTTCTTGTTTACTGGATGCTATGGAAGATGATGCTAGGATGAAGAAATGGCCACCCATCGAGACCGTCTCAGTGCAGACTGGAAGGACAATGGAAGCAGCTCAGGAATCCAGTAACCAGCCAGCTCTTAAACTGGATTTGCCTTATTTGCCCCATGTTCAAAGCTAGAAATGAAAAGACAGGTCCAGCTACAAAGAAATTTGCCTTCTGTAAAAAGGAATTGATCAGGCAACAGAGAACTAAATACTCTGGAAATACCTGGGGAGATTTGTACGCCAGGAGATTTCTGATGGGGAACTGCCTCAAGTTGAATTGTCAGAGGAAGAGAATATGGAACAACCACATAGGAGAATAAACATACTCCATTTATTAAAAAAAAAATTGCTTTGATATAAAACAGTATTTTGCTTTAGGAAGTTGTCCAACCACTGTATCAACCACTGCTTCTCTAGGGAAATTGACTACAAATATTAAATCAAATTCAAAGGTTATAGCCCGAAAGCCCAGTCAGGCAGAAAAACAATTTCCTAATTCCAGTCCAAGAAAAAAATGATCATTCTACGTGTAAATGGGGTGCTACCAAGGAGTAGGAGTCAGAGACAGTCAGCCTTTGACTGTGACAACCACCTGTTAATGAGACACATTTGGCTTATTCTACTAGTACTGTTAGTGTCTGTCAGCTTGTGGAATTGCCAATTTCCATGAAAAAGGCAGAGAAAGAAAGTGGTAGTCTGTAGAGGAAATAGGCATAAACAGTTCATTACCTGGATCAGCACCCTGGAAATTCAATACTTTTAATTTCCCACCTATCTTTGAAAAAAGTTATTCAAAAAAAGAAAACAGAAATCTCTAAACAGCACTAGATTATCAACTGCTACACTAATGCTATTGAAAACAAACAGCAAAAAAACCACAGAGCTGACACATGCCAACATCAGTAGTATACACAGTTTTTATATTCAATTACCTCTAAGAGTAAAGCTTCCCTTCTGAAATAAAAATAGGCTTATTCTCAACACAAAGAAGAATTACTATATATTGACAGAGAATAAATCAAGATTTGAAAAAGATCTGAAGAGTGCCGAAAAGCAAAGGATTAGTTAAGACTCACTGAGGTCTGAAGGAGAAGATACTGTTTTCTCTACAAACATGGAAGCTGCTTGTGATTCCAAAAAAAGGCCTGAGGAGTGTCCACACATGTACATCGGAATGCAGAGGAAGGGGAAAATGAAGGAATATCGAGTCTAAATTTAGCCACAATTACTATTGCCGCAGCATACATGCTTCATTCA
Organism: Mesitornis unicolor; assembly: GCF_000695765.1. Lineage (NCBI taxonomy): Eukaryota > Metazoa > Chordata > Aves > Mesitornithiformes > Mesitornithidae > Mesitornis > Mesitornis unicolor. The sequence goes on from NW_010159277.1 coordinate 11,541, forward strand.
TGGGCTGAAATGAACCCATAAATCACTTTAATTAACAGAATTCTTTAAAAGATATGATGCCAACTCTTGTACACATATCTCAAGGGTCTGTGTTCAACTAACTTTTTTATCCTACTGGTACCCTATGTATAGTTGCCTTTTAAGTTTATAGCGAGGTTACTAAAGGCTGTCTCTGTTCAATTATGTCACAAAATCCCAAAGTAGCCTTAGGTAACACACAGTAGTTGGAATGGATATGTAATTAGAGAAAGAGACCTTGTGTAGCGCTTGGCTGAAAATCTCACACATTTATTCAGGTAAAGCAGTCTGGTAGATTCCTTCCTGACAATAATACGTACATCTGTGAAGCAGGACAAACAAGCTGCTTCCATCCAGAGTCCTGGCTGTGAGAGCAGGAGTTTATATGGATCTGGCAATGTATAAAGATTGCAGAAGGTCTTCAGGGTTCAAAACGTCTGTTTGAAGGAGCTGTTATTAGTACTCAAACTTCTGAAGTTATTCGAGAAGACTTTGCCAAAATGGCCAACGGGAGAGCTAAAGAATATGCTCAGGTCTGGTTTTTATACTTCTTTGAGAAAGCAGAAATGGGCTGTCTGGGAATATATTCACTGAGGGACTTTTTTCTGCCACTGTGAATGAGGATACCATTCCCAAGGAAGAATTCTTGTGCCAGGAAAGTCTTCGCTCCATTAATCTATTTTTTTTCCAAGGTCAGGAGTTTACCGCTTAGACATAACCAGAAGGTAAATCAGCAATCTAGCCTCACAGGCCTTAGCTGAAAATATGTGAAACTTGCACATTTCTCAGGATATGAGGCTTCTCATAACGATAAAGACACTCAGTGTGCCTCCCCACAGAGCATCTCTCCAGCGTCCCAGGAGAAAGACATCCAATGAAGGAACAATTAGAGGAAGTCACATTGTTATAGAAGAAGTCTGGTCTCTGCAAGCAGAAGAATCTCATACAGAGATGCCATGTGATATGAATCAAAGGAGAGTCTGGCCTTACTGAAGAATAGTGGCAGTTGGGACAGAAGAACAGAAAGACAAGAGGGAAAACACAAAATAACCTTAAAGTGGAGGATGGGACAGAAAAGAGGTAATGAAGATTTTCATATATGGCTGTAGGTTTATCACAGAGTCTGGAACAACCTGATGAAGCTCTTCTCCGAGCCAAGAAACTTAAGAGAAATCAAGAAGCAGTGTCTTTAACATGCTCAGCACGAATGAAGAGTAAACGTTCTGTGGATAAACAAAGCATGTTTTAAACATGAAGGGACTGAGGTTCACATCACCCCCCTGAATGGGCACAGCAATGAGCACTCAAAGAAGTGGTAGTTGCCAACAGAAGGCGCAGACCACCTTTTGTGCAACTTTCCACCATCTTGCACATATCTGTCTTCAGTGTTAACAGCATTGTCAGTAATACCTAGGCACAGACTCCTCCCTTATCTATTTGCAGTGTGGCTGTCTGCCAGCCTCCCTCCACGCTTCTCACTAGGAAGTGAAAGTCAAGTTGACTCCCTGCTACCACACTGCTGCACAGATGCAGCAGTTGCTTCCTTTTTCCCACCAGGGCTTTCATTTGGGTTACAGATAGATAAACTTCAGAAAAATGCTGGGAAATGAAAGAGATCAAGACATAGAAGTCAGGAGAGGAAGACCAAAATGTTAATTGACATTACAATATCGAAAGGATACAAATAGGGCCCAAAGACCTCAACTATATCTTGTTCTGAACAAGAGAGGCATCTATCCTTCAAATATTATAAAATACTACGAGGTTCATGATGCATCAGCAAGTGGTTACTGGTGGTGAGACGTGGTGGGAGAGAACTTGCCTCAAAGCAGAGAAAGATTTTGTTCAGGAGCAAACACATAGTATAGGAAACAACTGAGATGAAGGGAAAGCGATGATGAAAATGTGGGAGGAAGCTGGCATAGTGGGGAATGAAAATGTGAAAGGGATTATGAAGGGGAAAAAGAGATCAGATTAATGAGGGAAAAAATAAGATAAATTATTTACATTGGAAAAGTAGACAAGAGTGGGAAAGAAAAGAACTAGAAATCTAACATTTTAAAAGCAGTAACAAAATAGCAAGCTGCTATTTTTTGAGGGAACATGGCACAGATTTTATTCTGCTGGCTCAAAAAGTGCATAGTTCATAATTTCTCTGGATTATCTGTGGCAGAAAAAAAAAAAGAACAAAAAGTTTTCAATATGCACACTACCATCTGTTTAAGGATTGTATCCACAACAACTAGAAACCAAGACAAAAATCAGTCACCATGTAACCACAGCCCTCTGAGAAACTAGCAACGTAAGACAATTTTTTCAGTTTCTAACAACATATTCAGACACAGTACCACTGAACATTTAAGGGCTAAGATGAGGTACATCAAGTAATGAAGCTGGTGGTTTATATTTAAATTCTACCACATACTCAACCTACTCCTCGAAGTTATGGGTGTCTGACAGCCCAGCACTCACACGCACCGCTCCGTGCTTCAGGCTCCTCCAGACCAGAACGTTTCAGCTATAGAGACTGGGAAAGGTAAAACTCAAAGCGTTGCCAGCAAAGAAATTCTGAGGTGGTTGTTTGTTGGTGAGGTGATTTTTTTTGGAGAAAGAATCCAAAGTGAATTCTGCTTTGGACAGAAGAGCTCAATGAGCAGAAAAAAAATACTTTCTGTAAAGCACCATTAAAACCACCTATAATGCTCTTGTGTTCCCCTTCCATAAAGCTGCTGATATGCAGGGAAACTGCATTGTCTCTTTTCTCAAATAGATGAGGAGTAAAGGAGTAGGAGGAATGAGAGAGCACCTTCTCAAGGGGCAGCTAAACAAAATTACTGTGGTACAGCATGCCGAGGAAAGTTAAAGTTCACTTCCCTCGCCAAACAAAATGGAAAGCAGGAGAGAGAATGTTGATTTATCTCACCTATGGCACATTACCTACAGATACCATACTGGGACTCCAGAAATAGAGAATATAATACAGAATATAATTCAAAGCTCTATTTGATGACTGATATATACTTTGGAGCTTTTATTATTTTCAGTTTCACAAAAAAACTCTCTAAGAAACTAATCTACAGTCTTTTGTCAGCTTCCCTCCCACATGTAAAATTATCATCTAAATTCCACTCATAACGTGAGCTGTTCAACTCCACTGTTTCCAAATTATACCTTTCCAAGCCTCTAAGGGCAAAAGAATTGCCCAAGTACAGCAATTCAGAAGATAGTTTTCAACTTTTTAAATATTATTGAGATTGAAATTGGCTTGCTTTTCATTTTTACCACTACATCTCAACATTTGTGATTGATGCTTTTTGCGATTTAGTTGATAGCCAGTAAATTCTGTGAGTGAGTCATTAAAAAAGGCTGGCCAAAAGCTTTCATGACATCTTTTCTGAAGAGCCTCTTTGAAAGAGTCCTACGTTGATCCCATCACCTCCTGATCGCTGGTTTCACAGATGAGCACTGTCAGTTAAGTAAAAGCTGTGCTCAATTAAAGGCCAAACATGAAGAGAACTTGAAAGTGTTTCAGCAACTTGTAAAGGGAAGCATCTCACTGCTGTTCAAACAATGCTCATTTATTTTACTTAAACCCCTCCACCTTTTTAATGAACTCTATTTGAAGTCGAACATGAAAAGACGTTTTTCCACTTTCAATGTTCATAACCTAAGGAAAGGAGAAGATGAGAAGAAAATGTTATCAACTCTTCTTTTATAATTTACCATTCTGAACTTATTTACCACTATTTGGAATTAAAAATAGATTATGAAGACTGTCCTTCATAACTGGTAATGTTGAAACTTGGCTACGCTCTTCACAGCAGCTTGTAGCCCAACAGACACTTTCAATTCATTTTCTATTACAACAGCAACGTTCAAGAACTGAGTAATTTCTAGTTCAGTTCTTAAGTTAAAACTGATTAACGTTCTAGTGGGAGTAGAGAAAAGGAGATGAAGATCTTCCACCTGAGGAACAATTTCATCCCATTGAAATGTTAAGATATCAAGAAAAAGAGAATTATGTTATCAGGGACTGGAAACAAAGATTCATATTCCAGTTGCTGGCCAAAGCTTTATGCCATCACACCTCTAATTATGGCAACATATTAACAGTAACATAGCTATACCTACTTGTGCTACACTACCTCAAACACAATGAGAACTTATGTATCAGTACAGATCTATGTTTCTGGCAGAGGAAACTCAGTAAAGGCCTCAAATTGTGAGGCTGTAATTAAATTACAAGCAATTTTGTTCACATAGAGCAATGAAAGGCCTATGCTGTCCGCTAGGTTTGACAGAGTAGTAACACATACACCTATGATACTGGAAAAAGTGAATTGAGACACCAACTGCCTTGTTTTACTGCTCTACAATGCAATGTATATGAACAACTGCATTTGCTGTTTTAACTAAAACAGAGAAAATAAAAAAGGTTCTGCTGTTCTGTTCAATAAGGAAATAAAACAAGAGCATTAAGTGCAGCAAAGAGAAATCCCCTGTGGTTGACCTCTGTAAGAAAGTTAGAGAATTTAATGTCTGCCCTTTCTTCAAAGAAACAAGCCTTATTCAAAGTACATCTGCAAAAAAGGGAGTTACACAGACAATTTTCAACCTCTCTGAAAAGGATGCTGGCAATACAAATACTCTGGAGAGTCAGGAGCATTCTGACTTCCTAACTTTCTACAATGGCTCTTACTAAAGACCAGCAAAAGGCAATCACTGTACCTTTCTGCCTCATTTGTGGTGCAAGAATGCCGAAAGTACTGATCTCCTTACAGGATTGTCTGCCATTCTGCTTACCTCTTGTGAAGCAGTTTTAACATATAAAAGCTGTATAAAACACTTAAAGGGCTATTAGCAGTACACCAGGGCATGAAAGACTGATGGAGAAGAATAAAGAAAGACATTATTATTTTTAAGAAACAGGAACCACAAAAGAAATATGAATCAAAAAGGTACTTTTCCCGTAACTTAATATAATCCTTACAGAATGTATACCAATACCTGCTGCTGCCTTTGCCGCCTCATTTGGGCAACCTGAGACATCATGATTTGACGATCCAGTAGCTCCATTCTCTGTTGCCTCTGGATGTCCACTGTTGCTCCCATTCCCACTCGGACTTCGTTCGTTGGTTCCGCAGATGAGAAGATTGGTTCAAGAGTCCAAGAAAACAGCTTCGCTACCCAGCTGGGCACACAAAGAATTCTATGAACTTTTAATACACTGCTATTGTAGCAAATCCCAGAAACCTACAAACAAAAATAAAATGTTAAAAAACCCAAAAAACCTTAACTATACCCATTTTACTTTGTATTAGGTTGCAGTTAGCCGCTGGTCTTTCTGTTTTTTAAAACCCTTTTTCTTGTATTTACCCAGAGTTCTCAGTCAAGAATCGGAGAAGAACAGGGGATTTCTTTACCTCCAACTTCCTCTTAACTAAAGACTATTACTTTTTTTAAATCTGTGTACTGCATTGTGTGTGACTCAGAGAGCTGCTTGGGTTTGTTTGTTTGTTTGTTTCAGAATTTGTAACTAAACCAAGGGGACCATTTCTCAAACAGGTCAAAATTAGAGCAAAACTTTAATTTCTAGTAAAGGAACTGCATGCTAAGCTGAGAAGATTAAAGCTGCCCTTGAGGATGCTGAAGCATTGCAACCACTCCTTAAAAAAAACAACCCTCTCCAGGCTTCTGCCCTCCCCACCCAAGTCTCTCCTTCCAGTAATAACAAAGGCAAAACAGCTGATTTGAAGTTAAATTGAAGAGTATGCACAGATTTTTTCCAAAAGGATTCCATCTACCTTCTAGGATTAAAAAATGCTCAAAACCCAGTTCATTAAAACCTGTGATGCTGAAAAACCCAGGCTTTGCGATGCTCTTCTCCCACCTGTTAAAAAAAAAATCATTTCCTGCGTTCACACTCATGCTTGCCTTGCGGCGTGATTTCATTTCAGATTCAGGAGGAGCAACAGAAATCCATATGTCACATAAATGATCCACAGCCATCACTCAACCATCACTTTAAATCCCATTATGAAGCTCTAGCACTTGAGCCCAAAGTATCCCAGCAGGAAGGCCAAAGTTCTTGCACAGACTCTGAGGTCTGCATTCTGCTTTATGCCACATTTCAGTATATTCAGTGACTATTTACTGTCTGTTATGCCACAAGAATTATGCTATGGCAACAGAGTGAAATGAAGAGGAAGAGATACAACACCCCCCTCCCCCAAAAAAAAAATAAAAAAAATCCATCAACATACCCAAACAATGCAATTAGGCTAGAAGCAATGTAGAAACTCCACATCTGGGCTATTTATTTGAGGGTATTTATTTTATCTTGCTGACATTTGTATGAACGTGTCATCGTATTGCTGCATGTACAAAGGGAGGCAGTATAGGAAAATGCAACATTCTTTGGGAGGGGGATATTTTCCAGATTATTTACAAGGTTATTGTTACTTATCCAGTGATATTGAGACTTTTAGCAAAAATACATTCTGCTTTGGGACACACTGATTTTCATTTTATTCTACTTTCATTTTATGACTGTTCTCAGGGTTGGATGTAACAGCAAACACAGGATAACATTCTAAAATGAGAAAGTACAGTTTAAACTACCCTTAACCCCCTTCAATCTTCTCGGGCTATGAGAAAGGAGGTAAATGGGATGGGTTAAGAGGAAGGCCATAATCTCTGGCATCCTAGTGAAGGCTGCCTTTAACAAAATTTTTCAATATTCAAGGATAGGTCCTGACTGGACTCCAGGAATGATGGGGTGCTGCAACAGAAGCTTCTTCATGACCTCAGCTTTAGTGAAACTGTTCCAGATGACTGTAAACCCACGGCCAAAACTTGCGCACACCAACTGGAAACTAAGGTAGAATTATAATCACTAAATAATAAGTGGAGGAAAATTCACATCACTTCTGTAATTCATCTACTTTTGGTATGAAGTACTTGAGATATCTATGGAGCAAGAAGGTCCCTCAGAAGCTAACCACCCAGTCCCAAGAGAGTTATGTAGATAGGCTCCTCGCTCAAGAAAACCTAAATTGTAGGGCTACCAGGAAGGTCACTTTTTTGGGAGCAAGAATTACTAAACCAGGTTGCAAATGCTATGTGTACATTTAATCTGATGATTTCTTAGATGCAAAATGCACAAGCAACACCACAACTATAAATTATCTTCCTGTCTCCCACCCCATATTGTTAGGCTATGGAGCCAGGGTCCCTCTTTGGTCCCAGGGATTTTGCATTCCTGGTTCCACAGGTGTAACCAAGCAGGGAAACAGTGCTCCAGCTCAAAATACTTTGTCCAACGTCACACCAGCATTCCCTCACTTCTTCCAAATGTCCCTCCCAGCTATGGATCTCTGCCCACTCTTATCACCTACAGTCCTTTGTTAAGGTCTAATGTTTTCAGGGTAACCTAAACCTTGAGCGGGTTCAAAAAGTCACAAGAACAAAACAAAGCAAGCGGTGATAGGAAAATCTACATCTCCCTGAATGTATGACAAATCTTGACACGTGTCTGAACACATTAACCACAAACAGAACCATTCTCTTATCAACTCATGATGGAAACAGCAGAGAGATAGCAGCAGCATGTGTTTAGTGTCAGTACTTTGGGACTTGTTTGTCTTAGACGGGAAAGTGTACTGCAAACAACAACTAGTAGCTGCATCAGTAAAAGCATTCTCGTATCTTTCTCTGTAGAGACAGCAAGTCATAGAAGAATTTAAATTGGAAAAGACCCTGAAGATCATTAACTCCAACCATTAACCTAACAGTACTACCAAGCCCACCACTAAACCATGTCCTTAAGTGCCACATCTACACATCTTTTAAAATACCTTCAGGGATGGTGACTCCACCCCTTCCCTGGGCAGCCTGTTCCAATGCTTGACAACCCTTTAGGTGAAGACATTTTTCCTAACATCCAATCTAAACTTCCCCTGGCACTACTTGAGGCCATTTCCTCTCCTCCTATCTCTTGCTGCTTGGGAAAACAGACAGACAGCCACTTCACTACAAGCTCCTTTCAGGCAGCTGTAGAAAGTAAGTCATTCCAGAGCATTTAATCAGAAGAAAAAGCTTTATAAGGCTAAAAGTTTATGGACACTGTTAAAATGGAGAATGGCACTTAGCACTGTGTGTGAGACTCAGACACAACAAACCCTCAAACTCCTTCAGGCTTGCCCAGCTAAATGAGCTCACTGGAGCAGCATGCCTGCTCTATAGCCAATGCAGCAGTGGCAGTGGGCTGTTACCTTCTCTCTCCTTGCTGCTCCTCAACAGCAGACTGGTGTCCTGACCCTTCCCTGTTCTGCCTTGGACAGAAACTGACTGCATAACCCAAACATGAGGACTTCTGTGCTCGCAGAGCAGGAAGGTGAGAAGTCTGACAATGTAAAATTCACAGCAAAATCTAAAATAAAGAGCACCTGGTGAAGGAACAAGACAAAAGTGCGCAGGACTAGCAGAAAGGAAGTTTATCTGCTACAGAGTGTTGTCAAGAAACTTACTGTGGACCAGTAATCATTCAGAGCAACCATGTGAGACTGCAGTTCTTCACAAGTATAAGCAAATTGAAGGACAGACTCAGCTGTGCGGAGCACCAGGCTTTCCACCTTGACATCTCCACCTCTGTTGGTATTTCAGTGCCACTCCCCTTCCTCTCTGCCCTGACTTATTACTCCAGTGATAAAGCTATTAGATGGAAGTATAAGAAATGCTGTGCTCAGTTTTAAGATTTTCAAGAAATTTCATCTAGTGAGGAAGAGCTACCTATTTGCATGTTTCCAATAAGCCCAGAGTGGAGACATCTGTAGTTAAAATAGGTCTCGTGAGTCAGTCTGGTTTAGTGTCATACAGCCATCTTAATATCAAGTATTTCCAAAGAACTTCCTCTTTAGCTGGTTCATATGCAGAACTTGATATATATAATTTCAAACAAAACAAAACAAGCTTCAGCAAAGTATAAACTAAACTAAAGTTTTACACCATTTTTGTTACAGACGTAGTGAATTTCTAGTCTTTAAGAAAGTAAACCAACTTTGTTTACTCAATGAAGACAAGACGATCTCATTATATCCTAACTTCAGCACTGTACATGAGACTAAAGATTTCCACAAACCAATGTGTCTGCAGGGTATTTTAGCCTCTAAAAACTCACTAAGGAGAAGACATCGCAGCTAAATTCACATTGTTAGAATGCAGAATTTTTAGCTGGCAACATAAAACACATCTTAGTTGTGTTCTGTTATTCACACCATCGTAACCTGCAACCCCAGCCACCATATTGTGTGAGCCAAAATGCTAAGCAGAGGAAATGGAGTGTGCTGGAAACTGTCTGGTACTCTGCAGAAAAAAGAGTGCTGACATATTTTCAGTTTCTTAACATCATTACTTACTACAGGTTCTTCACATGAAGTTTCCTAACCTCTTCCCACCCCTGTAGAAAGGCCAACTTCCCCTCTCCTTCCCTCATGTCCCTCCAAAGTTGTACACTTTTCAGAAAAAGGAAGTAGCTGCAGTTTCTCTTTTACATTAGGTAAACCAAACATGGAAGCTCTCCAATATTTGACACGACAAAGACATATGCATCACTACTAAACTGAGATATTTAAAACCACTGTACTTGATTAACATTTAAAAAAGGAAAGCAAATGGAAAAGACAGTAGGCAGATTAGTATAGAAAATGACGTTGAAAATTATTTTCCCTAATGGTGAGAATTTGACAGCAAATACTCAATTATTTTGTTCTGAGTAATTTAAATTTTTTTATCATAGGTATTCAAGACTTTGCAATTTTCAGATCCCAACAAACTGAAAGCAAATGCCAGTATTCTTACGGTGAAGTGACATTCTTAGACCTATTTTATCTGCTTTATCCTTAGTACGTTCTGAATTCTATACGACTAGAATCAAAACAAGAGGTTAAAGTTTGTGTCAAGATTCTGCATTTACCTTGATTAGAGAAACATTCATCAAACCAAGAGAGATCACATGAAAACCACCCAACAAATAAAACCACTGCACATGTATTTTCAACTTGTAGTTATAAACTGCAATGTAACTGTACAAAAGCAGATTATTTTCCTTGGGTTTTCTTTGCAGAAATAGTTAATAATATTATAAAGAGCCTTTTACAATAGTTAGCTTGATGGAAAAATATGATTATAATAATAACATACGAATTCTCTTCAATTTTTCTTCCCAGTTGACAGAGATCATTATTTTCCCAGATACCTTGAATTGTTTTTCTTCAGAGTCCATCAATGCTATCTTCATTGGTTGGGTGCAATCATTACTAGATTTCAACCATCCTTCGTGTATGTGCAAGCACGACTGTACTGCCATTTCAGCACAGTACATCTATTCTTATCTTGTGCTTGTAACCTAAGTATAGGTTCCCTTGGGCCTCTGCTTGAGTTGTGCGGGTGATCGTCATCATAACGTTAACCAAACCTCTTTACATAAAAGATCGTGATTGGACTCATCTGCCCCAAGGCAGACATCAATAATTTAAAAGCCCACGTATGAGCTGCTTGTTTAAAGTTGGTTTCATAGTCAAAAAAGAGCAATGGGCACCGCTAAGATGTGACTCATGCTATGGTGGCTGTCTCCAAAGTGCGCACACAGCTGAAGTAGTCTCACAGATTCCCCCTCCATGCAATGGTAACGTTGTAGCCATGACAGTGAACATGTACAGGCTAGAAAAGCTTGACAGAAGCAATCTACCTCTTACTGAACCAGCTGGCACAATTGACAAAGTACACCAGGTTTTGGGAACACAAACTCTTCCTCAGATCTGAGAGAGAAACTGAAAATTTTGCAGTGAAATACAAACTGAAAACTAAAATCAATTTTTCTACAGGATCTCAGAATGCAGAAGAGAAGGTATCTTCTGACACATTATTATCTTCTCCCCTCCTTTTCCACTACTTTCTCCTTCTTCCAGAATTGAAAATATCTGCATCTCTCTCCTCCCCAAATTACAACCCCACTTCCACACTAACATTCCCTGTATGCCAGATGAATCAACTAATTTTCTTCTCAGATACTTTGACTGATGTATGAGTAAGTGTTGTCAGCTTGGTCAGTTGTCATGTCTTTACATGTAGCTGTGTAGACACGAGCAAGGTGTCTAACCTCCCACCACAGAGGAGGGCAAGTCAATACAGTCAGTAGAAAGCAGACACTTATATCTCAAATTAAGCCACTTACAGCCACTCAGCTGAATATTGGCCATTGCCCACATGCAGATACCTCAGTGTAGTTTTGGGTGGGATTCAGCACATCTGTTACACATAGGTATCTGCACCTGTCCTGAAGTTAGGACAGACAGACAATGCTTCCTTTTCATTCCCTAATCTCTGTTATTCTATTGCGTTTCCATTTCTTATTTTAGGCTACACACTTCACAACCTATGTGCTGAGCTTCCTGCACGGTGTTACCAGCAGGTTGAGGGAAGCACCAGCAAGGCTGCATCTGCACTGATGTGTCCAGTTCGGAACTCCCTGGCACAGGAAAGACATGGAGTTGCTGGAGAAAGATTGCGAAGTGCCTGCAGCATCCTTCAGGAGAGGCTGGCAGAACTGGGACTGTTTAGCCTGGAGAAGAGAAGGCTCAGGGGGTTTTATCAAAGTACACAAATGCCTGAAAGGAAAGAATGAAGATAAGGGAGACCGTTTCTTTTCAGTGGTGCCCAGTGACAGGACCAGAGGCAATGGGCACAATCCAAAAGTTCAAAGGGTTCCTCTGAACATCAGGAAACACTTTTTCACTGTGAGGGTGACTTAGCACTGGCACAGGTTGCCCAGAGAGGTGGCAGGGCCTCCATCCTTGGAGATATTCAAAAGTCATCTGGACTCGGTCCTGGGCAACCAGCTCTTGGTGGCACTGCTTGAGCGGGGCATTGGACTGGATGTCAACCTCCGTGATTCTGTGAACTGCCTTACTACTTGGTCTTTGGTGGGCAGCAG
>NW_010159277.1:23581-33777 GCF_000695765.1 Mesitornis unicolor
AATCACATCAGTTAGTCCTTAACAAACAGAACTCAAAACAATCCAAAGTACACTCCTGAGCATTTAGCAAACAGGTATGTGTAGTCTGTGTAAAACTAAGTTAGCAAATTCAAAATCATGAATAAGAACAGAGCACTCAAAAATCGGAACTGAAATTAAAACTGAGCACTCAACAATGTCTGAGCTTTCTATCTTAGCCTTGAGCTTTTAAAGTACATGCTATAAATTACAGATTCTCTGCAGTTTTCCAATATCTGAAGTATAAAAAGTGCAACTTTTAGTACACCCTGAGAAAAGTAAATCACAGGGCAGTACAGAAACCATGCAGAAGGCTCTTCTATTTGGCTTAGTGAAATCTGCAAAGTAAACAGGGTTTTAGAAACCTTCAGCATTTGGAAGGTCAAGACAATTTCAATTTCCTAAAGTTTGAACTGAACTCTACACAAATTCAAGGCAGCTCACAGAAGACTTGGGGTATTCCAAATGTTGAACTTTATGCAATGCAGGTCCCCTTGCAAACAAATAAACCAATGACACTAGATAAGAAGAAAGAGGCTACAACACTAAAATCACGGAAAGGGCCTGAAAGATTCCTTTCCCCTATGAAATACAGTCCTAGCTACATGGTTAGCAGAAACCCCGGCATGTCATCTGTATGATGACAACATTATACTGATGAGTGGAGGGAACTGCATGTCCCAGTGGGTGTACCTCATCTGCTGGTACCAACCTGAGCTTACTTCTTGAAGCAGAGATGCTGGAGCTACGATTGAGTGAGCCTTGACAGGCTCCTCAAATTTCAGGCCTGCCAGAGTACAGCAATGAGAAATGTAAGCTAAGAACCCAAGAGATTTTAAAAAGGGGGGAAAAAAGGGAGAGAAGATGGGCTGATATGTATGTGTCCAATGAAACATTGAAGAGGATACCATTTCCTAAGGTGTTTTGACTGTTTTAAAGAGGAAAATAGTAGGGAAACTGTTTCAGGCCTTCACTAAACTGATGCACATTACATAGAAGCACTTCTGTAAAGAACTACTAAAAGAATTTCTGGCTTCAAGTCAAATGGAAATAGGCTGCGTGACTATTTCCTAATAGTTTCCTAATTTTATGGCATAAAAACACCCCTATCGTAAGAAACCAATATGGACTGTAAGTACCAAATATGGTGTGCCCCTGGCAAAACAAATCACAAGAAACTAAATTAGTCTCATAAATTATAAGAAGAATAACACTACAGATTACTGACTACATCAGACTTGCAAATTTGTTCACAGTCTACTTCTTAAATTTTACTTTTTTTGTATGTAAACATCATGTATTTAAACAGCATCTTTTACACAACATACCAGCAACTGAAATTCCAAGGCCCATACTGGTCATATCAAAAGAATGATAATTGAGAGGTACTCCAGTTTCATCTGGAGAGTAAAGAAGTTGCCTTTAAAAGTGTATTTCTACGTTGAGTCAAAATTAAAGATCTAGGAAGATATGGCAAAGATAGACACAGCAGACCTTTTGTATTGCAAAAACAACACAGGCTGTAATCTCTGTAATTGAGAAGAATCCAGTGCCAAACTACAGATTGTCTAAAATTCTCTATCATCAGGCACATTACATCAATGCCTACCTGCATACATAGATTTATACAGACATGCAAACACATATGCACGCACGAAATACATTTCTGTAATGGTGGCATTGCTTAAAACCACTGGAAACAAGAACTCAAGGAGGAAAAATTCCCAGTTGCTCTACACCCTGCCTGGAATTCACAGGGAAGGCAAACATCACTAGCAAGGATGAACACAGAAATCAATCTCCAGTGCCACATCTCATACCTGGAAAGTTAGATCCTGTTTAGTGTAAGAGTGTTCATTACATGTTAAAATAGACATTGTGAGACTTTAAATAAATCTAAACTTGGAACTTGGTGAAGAGAAAGTGGAAACTGACAATTCAGAAATCGTGCCGACACCATCCGTTTTTAATACTCCACATAAGGAGAAGTGCAACAAAGGCTAAATTGCAGAACACCATCATATACAGTCATATGAGTGTCTAAATAATCTTTAGAGCTAAAAATACAGACAGTGAAGTGCCTAACAGGCAATGAACTAGTGACTAAATATCACACCTAGCTGACTTGGTGTTCATGCACTTACTCAGCCTTTTTGTACAAATACATGAAAGTTTGTTTCAATGAAGATACAGCATGATGTGAGAAAATGTCAAGAGCAGTAAGAAATACAAAAATACATAGGTTATCGGAAAGACTTAACATAGATTTGACAACCTGCATATTTCTATTATTGTACATATGGATATGTTATGAAGTATCCACACTTGTAATAGTAAAAGGTGCCTTTATAGGGTTTCACATCCCTTCAGATTATTTTACATACTGTGAAACTTCACTTTTTCATCAAGCTTTCTCAAAAGATGCTGAATTATCACTTCTAACAGAGAAGAAAAAGAGACTTATTTACAGTAGTGTGACAGATACGCTGTGCAAAAAATGGCTCAAATTCATGATATGAACTTCTTTCCAAATCACAGCACTTATCACAAAATAGCAGAGTGCAGCTCTCTGCTTGCTGCAGAAAAAACAGACTGAAAACATCACCACTGATGACGACTTAATTCATGCTGACTGAAGCAATACCAAAACTTAAAGCCTTCTTGTGACACATGGAAACCTCAATGTATTCCTACGGACTTACGCCTGTGTAAAACATACTGTCAACCTGCAATTAAAAAAAGGTCATTGATGAAAAAGCATCCTAAGAAAGTTGCATTATACAGCTGAATAAAACTGTACATTAAAAGGGAATTAAAATAAGAACTGCATAATGTATTATGAAAAAAAATATTTGAGCTGTTCTTTTAAAGTCTTTTATACACACACACACACACACTTACAGCCAAGTATACATACAGTTCCTGCCACCAGGAAAGAGGGAGTTAAAATGCCTTTCCTTTTCTTTCCTTTCCTTCCCCCTCTAATGAACACCTGTTCAAAAGGAAGGGCTATTAAAAGAGCCAGAAGAGTAACAGGAAGGGTAGAGCATTTGGAGGAAGTCACAGGTCCTCAGGCGGGCACTGAGGCTTGGGCTGATCTCCAGGAGAGAGAAATTCTGGTTTGTTAGCTGCAGAGTTTTCATCGATATTTACGGTCAGAGCAATCTCTGAGCAGATCTCCACTGTTTACTGCTCCATCACTCAGCTTTCCTGCGAGTTCACAGAGTATTTTGGAACAGTCAATGCAAACGGTAAGAGACCAAACTGCTGAGTTATAGCAGTAATATGTGAAGTGTCCATAGGCATTTTACTCTCTGCTCACTGCAAATTCAGATTAGTAGGTTCTAAATAGCAAAGGCACAATTTAAGTATTTCTTAAGACTGCATCAACTTAATAATGAGCTTCTTTGGAAGAGGTGGCACTTTCACTGCTTGAAAAGCCGACAGTATTCTGGGCCAAGAAATCAGAGTCCCAACTCCTAATTCCCAAGTTTGTAAAATTTTAAAAGCAACTTATCAGTATGTAACAATCTAGAAGTTTTAGTACAATCTGTTTCAGCACTGTGTGCCTTAGTACTATAAACACAGTCGGAAAGGAAAAGGACAGACCACACTGACTTTATCTGACTGGTGTGAAGAAAGTGATTTTGCATCTTTACTGCTGTTATCAGTGAGAAATGGCTATGCACAGATGTCCAAGCAGAACAGCAAAACGTGAAAAATCCTCACAGCCCAGTTGCTAAAAGCTGCTCCCCAGAAAAAAACCTTGAGGCTTGCTGAAAACTGGGGGAAAAATAGCGTAAATATTTCTACCTTTTCCTTAATAGTCTCATGTATAATTGTGGGTCTAAAGCTATATCCATGACCATAAAATTAATTTTAGGGTGTCTGAGAGCAGTGGCATCCTGCAAAGATTAACCAAGACTTCTGTTGTCTGTCTGTTTATCACCAACCAGCCAGTGCTTTACACCCTTGGAAGTTAAAAGATGAAAACTTTCTACTTACCATTACAAATAAAACCATGACTCAGTAATTTCTGTTCTTTTTGAGTCCAAATATCCTGCACTGACTGTATATATAACAGAGTGCTTTAAGCAACACAGGATTTTTAAAACAGTAAGACTTACCAATCCACTTAAGGCTAATATCCAGATGTAGGAACCAGAGGTTAAGAGCTAGAAGACAAAAGCAGCAATTTAAAATTTTTATTTTACACAGTTGTTGTTGTCTGAGCTACTATTGCAATTTGATATAGATTATGTACTTATCATGACAATGGGAGAAGTCAGACATCTATTTCTGTGAAAATTCAGTTTAACATTAAAAAAATACATATTCCAGAAGTAGCAGAAGTGGAAAAAACACAGGGATCCAACAATTGTTCTCCTTGTACAGAACAATACATTTTATTTTCATATAGCATATGAAGTACAACAGGATGTCAGTTATAGGCTGCACAGAAAAACAAGTCTGAAAGACAGACTGAGCCAAAGGAAATGACTCAGCAGCAAGAGGAGAAGAGTTCCAAGCACGGCAGGCAGTGCAAGTGAAGCTCTCAAACCTGCAGTCACATAGAGACTAAATGTAAGCATCAAATTTAAAGAAGCAAAGTTCTCACCCAGTAGCACATTTGTCTACATGAAAACACAGAAAAAGGTCGGAGTGGATTCTTAAAAAAAAATAAATCTTGATAAGCCAACAGGGCAGCCCATCATTTCTAGTGAAGTATGTGATTAATCACCTGGAGAAGGTAATTACCAGCCAGAAAAATGGGCTGAAAATTAGACTGATACTGGTTACCAAAGTAGTTCAACACAATGCTGACTGAATCATCCGAACACCTTCCCTCTTCTGGCTACGGAAAGAGTGACTCGAGATAAGGGCAGAGTTTACAAATGAAGAGAACGCAAATGACTTTTCCCTCAGCCTCTGTGTGACGGCAGCAACCGTTCTGTATACAGCGGGGAAAGCGCCAGCGAAGACACAGTGATAAATAGTGATCTGTAGTGGAGGTGGTGGGTGTGTGAAAGCAAAAGGCAAAGGACACAATGGCAAAGAGCTCAGACAATATCATGGCTTTTCTAAAGACCAGAATAGTCGTGCTATGGATGGGTTTGGAAGAGAGGAAACAAGATTTCTGTGAGATCAAGAAAATAAGGTGCTGGGGCAGAAATCAAAAGGTTGTACAGCAAAATGGATGAATGAAATGTTCACGTGGAGCACGAGTCAATATTCTGAAACTGAGCATTCATTCTCAAATCCTCTCTACCACACTTCACAACTATGGTGCTTTCCATTGCTAGTGCTAAAACTATTTTTGAGTCCCTGAAATATATAAAAATGAGTACAATTTCTCATAAGTTTGCACGTCTCCTATTTCATAACTCAGGTGGTGGCATGAGTGCCCATTTATTTCTAGGCTCTTGGGGGTTTTTTGTTGTTTTTAAGAACTACTGCCTTTCTGTACCCAGTACCTATACTTTTCCACTCATATTTAACATAATGCTACAATATACTGTTGTGCTCTGTTACACTATTTTTTAAATTACTATTTAAATACTATTGTTAAAAATACTACTAAATAAAATACTATTTAAATAAATTACATTTTAATTACTATTTAAATTACCTGTAATGTTTGATATACAAATAATATTAATTTATATAAAAGCAGAATGCGGCCAAAACCTTGATTATTTACCAACAGTCTTACCACAGAAAAATTCTACAGCTTTGTTTGAGTTCTAACAAACAAAGGGAAAATAAAACCAAGAATATAAGCAAATTAGAAAGGTGAAAGACACATATGCCTTAGCATCAGATTGTTTTCATCTATTTAATTTCTGTTTTTTTTAAAAAAAATAGTTATAGAATTGTCTATTATATTTTCTTGAGCAATATAATCAAGACAGAAGACAACAGAACAGATCACTTGCCTACCACTTCAGCATATGGAAATGCATACTTGCAACTCATGTTTTTCAATATTTTAGTTGACGTGACAGTCAGTGGCTAAACATATGTGGAATTGTATGCACGGAAGCATCAAAATTGACAGACAGACATACAGAAATGCTAACTACTATATTAGTAATTCATTAAAAGATGAACAAGCAAGTACATACCATACCTGTAAACCCAGTATATAGACCAGTGTCTTGTTCGTGATGGAAAAGTGGCCTAATACTTGTGTCACCTGCACTCTCGGAATGGAGGAATAAAATGGTACAAACAGCGCAAACACAGGACCCAAGCTGCAAGAAGAAAAGATACAGATGGTTAGTAAGAATGACAGTAGCAACAGTAGCGTAAAACAGTAAAAAGTAATTCATCCTAAGCACGTAACAGTCAAAAAATGTAATACCACCTTGCAAATAAAGGTCTTTCTTGGGAAGCAATGAGTAGGTAACTTGTCACATTCATGATAATAGATTCATTAGCAAGTGATGAACTATTAGTCTTGGGCAAATACCCTTGCAAAGAAGAAACAGGTGAAGAAAAGTATCTTATTTCCAAATGTTTAGTACTGAAGGCAGCTGAGAAGGCAAGATAATTAGTCTAATAGCAGACTGTTTCTATAAAATAGAGCACACAAGAACAGCAGCAGTCTCCTGCATCAGAACAAAACCTCTTTGATCCAAGTGGAAAAATGGTAAGGACTATACCTATCCCTAAAGGTCATGGAAACCACTTCACCTATCAAGTTAAGATTCATATTCACCCAGGTTTAAGGCGTTAGAGGACTGTAAATAGACTGCAGTATCTAAGACAGGAATATTGATAATTTGATTTAATCTTCCTTTGCCAGTGACTTCCAGCACCCTACAAATAACTTTCTTTAGGGTCCTCGCCTTAATCACAGCACAAGACGTTTAACTTTCTAAACCTTCATTGGAAGCCGCTAATCAAAACTTTCAAGAAATGCAGTCTCCACAGGCCTTTACATGAAAGGGATCTTATTCTGCTCAGCGGGAATTCTGCAAACAGCACACACCAGGACCCAAGTAACTTGAAGTACTCACTCAAAAATACATTTTCCTTCTGGAGGAGCAACTATGTAAGAGCTATAATGGCACGGATATGGGTGATTTTAGAAGAAAAACACTTCCTGCAGCTACTATAGGAGTAACACTATGTGAAATGATGGTCTGAATAGTAAAACTTACATTTCCTGAATAACTGCCAAATGTGACACATCTACCAAAAAACCCCTTCAAATATTATTTTTACTCATTTAATGGGTTGTGGCTTAGCAACATTTTGTTATCATTTTGTTTATTATATTTTAAGTTCAGTTTGCTGAAAAGCTTCCCCTCTGAGGACTTAAATACAGTTAAATCATAGAAACATTTTTAGTATCACATATTTAACACACAGATGCACTTGAATGTACAGAGAATGCTAACTCATGCTACTGAATTTTGCATATAATGCTTCTAACATAAGCAAAAAAACACCTCCATAAACACACACAGCACATTCTTTAAATAAATTCAAATTATTTATGTTGTATGAGTTGACAGGCACAGCTACAAGAGTGCCACACATAAAATAGTTCTTCATCAGAAGAGCTTCCATTGCAGACAATATTCACTGAAGTAGACCAGGTTTTATAAGTGAAGAGATAAGAAAAACAAAGGAAAAAAGGTCTTTTTCCCCTCATAGAAAACAAATTTTAAATTATTTATGTCTACTCTTAACTAATGGCCTGAGGAAGTACCAAAACTGTGGTATACTTTTCAGGTTTTATTCCTCCTGCGATAAATAGTGACTCAGACACAGAGATTTCACATGCAAGAGTGCACTCAATCATAAGATGGGAAAGTCCAAAAAGGAATTTCCCATGACTGCAAGTGCATTTTAAAAAGCGATTAGAGAATGTTGAAAGGTTCCTTAAATGTTAATATTCACCATTACTGTCAACAGAGGCCACAGAAAGCACCACTGCCGTGCAAGGCAGTGATCCATGTAATTACAAGTCCAGTGTCAGACGCTGCTTGGTACCTCACAATCTCGAGGAGCTGGAGGAAACCTAAAAACGAACTTTTCTCCTAAACCAGTAGCTTTGTAGGCACAACAGACTTACGCCTCCAAAGACATCAGACAGATGTCAGACAGAGTTCACATCTAGAACAAACAGGTATCACACAAATATCCATTCAGGTATCTTTTTAAAACATCAAAACCAGTGTCCTTCAAAGTATTCTGTGAAACTGTTTCGTGCAGTTGAATCCACTGCAAATCCACTGTGTGAAAACTGATTCCTGTTAATTTTAAACTTTCGCCGTCAACTTTCATTACATAATTCTGTACTTCTACTTGGAAAATTGCAATTCATCTTTTCTGTTGCCTTCAGAATTTTCTATGCGTTATCCATGCCTTGCTTTAGAATATGCATATGGAGATGCTGCTCACTTATAGCGAGTCTGCCAGAGAAGTTAACTACGTGACAATACTAGAATATGTCTGAAATAGTACAAAACCATGGCTAAGGAAAACATGAGCCCACTGCTTAATGGAAAAGGGACCTAGTGACAAAGAATGTGAAAAAGCCTATCTACTTGATGTCTTTTTTGGCTTAGTTTTCACTGGTTAGTTTTGCCATCGGGCCTCCTAGGTCCCTGAGCCTCCTGTGGGACTGGAGCAACACCAGCTGTAAAGGAAGGCAGCTGGGAAGCTCTTGAGCCCAGCTGGCCACACAGAAGTCAACAGGACCAGATGGGATGCACCTCAGGGCACTGAGGGAGATGGCCAACGCTGCTATCACTGAAACATCGTAGTGATCAGGGCAGGTTCCTGATGACTGGAAAAACACTAATGTCACACCCACCTTCGAGGAGGGCAAGAAGATTCAGGTACCTGCAAGCCTCACCTCTGTCCTTGGGAAAGTTCTAGAGCAAATCTCCTAGGAGCCATTGCCAGCCACATGATGGGCAGGGTGACTGCTAACAGCCCATATGGATTTATCAAGGGTGACTCTGGCACTGCCAACAAGGAAGGGGAAGGTAGCAAATGCTCTGAACTCTGACTTCAGGATGGCCTTTGATACGGTCTCCTGTATCCTTGAAGGAAACTGGGGAGGTATGGACTGGATAAGCAAACTTGAGGGAAATTGGCTGCACTGACAGACTCAGCAGCTTCTGACCAGCAGTACAAAGTCCAAGTGGACATTGTGTCCACTTTTGGGCTCCTCGGTTCAAATAAAACATTTTAACACTTGTAAATATATGCACAAAATACAGAAAAAAATGGTTTTAAAATGTATGAATAAGCAGGTGGAAAGCTAAATGTTACTTCTGCAAGTTTAATCCCACAGAACTTCCATTGACAACAGCAAATATTTTTGCAGAAATGACTCACTACACTTACTGACTGCAGTGCTCTATTTTTCTTCATTTAAGTTCTTCATAAAAACATTAACTTGACAAATTCACAACCACAAATTTTTTTGGGGGACTAAAAATATCAGTTACAACAGCAGCTGTAGAGAATACAGAGCATGTAAACAGGGTGCCAGTAAATCAAGTTACTAAGTTACTTCATAGCTCTGTGTTCTCACAGGCTATCCAGACACTACCTGTCAGTATTTGTCATTGGTAAGTCCAGCCTTTCTTCTGAAAATGTTCAGTGTTCTCAATAACATTCCTTAAAATTAGGTAACCCTGGAGTATGACCGCCCTTGATAACTGGGATCCTCTGCCCAATGGAGCCCAGGACTCAAAGGAACCATCTACTGCACCCAACCCATTTGCTACAGACGAGCAGGACACCCCAGTGCCTGAGGCCTCTCAATATACAGCAAAAGTATTAGGGTACATTACCCAATGCTCTTGTATCTAACTGCCAAGATTTCACAGGAATGCAGGAAGAAAGAACAACAAAAAAAACCAAACCAAACCAGACAACCAAAACAAAAGTTGAAGCGAAGCTGTGCATCTTGAAGGGAAAAGAAAGGTTCCATGGATATCTCAGCAGAATCACTGCAACTTTGGGTTCATTAAAACATAAGACCACCAACCAACAGATCAAACACTTTACAATCCCCTCATGAAAACAGAAGTCAGACACCTGCCTCTCCTGAAAACAGCTTTAGTCTTTAATGCCAAGACTGTCCAATAATTTACTCCATAAACCGCTCAGCTCCATTGCAAACCAGTTTTAGGTTCGTTTCCACTCTT
>NW_010159277.1:33808-36675 GCF_000695765.1 Mesitornis unicolor
GCTAATCCAGACCTCTCCTCTTTTGCTAGCTAGAATCCTCCTTCCAATTTCAGTTTTAATTTATTTGTCATCAATAAGATGCTAACATACATAAGTTTTAGAAAAAGCTAAAGAATAATACTATCAGGTAATCATATCTCCCCTCAACCTTTGTTGTGCTAAGCTGACTTACGGTACCTGAGCATTTCTGTTTTACCAGACTGCTGCAATATACAACATGTAATTTCTTCAGTTAGGCATTTACAGTATACTGCCCTCAGGAAAGCAATTATTGCAGACCACCAAAGAATTATTCAGCTTATAGGACTAGGCAGATTTTTTAATACATGATTAGCATGCTGCTACTCATGTGAAGGCCAAAGTATGGGGATACAGATGAAACAGATGGAGCTGCAGAGGAATGGCTGGCCAGCCCTGTGCCACAATTGAGTACAGTATCACAAGGACAACTATTTATCCTTAACTGATAAGTTATTAGTATCAGCTCAGTGTTACAGAGTTAGTTAGCCAGGCTTACCTGCTGACAGTTTCTGTCCTGTATCACCTCTGCAGCTCTGATGGTGATGTCTTACCAGAGAGTTTTGTGTTTGTGACTGATCATATTAACCAAACCAGAGCTCGAGTTCAGCAACAGAGAGGACATTGCACCTTTCTAAAATACAAGGGCTTCCGTGAATCCTGTACTCAGCTAAGTCTGGCACAGACACTGGAGCTAGGTGGAAGACAAGTGGAGGCACAAGGAAACACTGGAGGGATTCAGATGGTGGAGTATTTTGTTGAGGAGGCGTAGTTCAGCAGCTGCACTGAAATATTCGGTGTCCCGAGTTCATCTGGCTTGGGTGTTTTATTGCTTCTCCTTCATCTAGATTAACCCAACACATTTGATTTGGCCTCTATAGAGTTACCATGACTTATTGGTGAGTCATCACTTGCTGGTCCTCTAATTCAAGAGATATGGGAAATCATGTTTGTCCACAAAAGAGACAGGATTCAGCTACAGGTTAGCTCTAGACAGCTAAACTATGTCCCGGGGAAAAAATAATAATAATTTTTAAAAAGTTAATTTTGGAAGGAAAGGCAGTTTTGGATTCATTTGGCTGGATTCATTTTCTGGTTGATCCCTTTCTAATTCAGAAGTAATTGCTTATGATTTCTTGTAGTCATTTCTTACACATTTGTTGTGTAGTAGCTCTCTAGATAAGGAATTGTAAAGCCAAATCCAGCACCATTTGTAAACAGCTCATATAGAGTAAGGACTAAGTAAACAGACAGAAAAATTATGACAGGCATCGTAACATACTGGTCAAAATATTAACTGCACTGCTTTGATGTCACCATCTCCAAAAGTAACAAATTAGTCTATTAATTTACATGTTACTCTCCTTGCATGCCAAAAGCAAAACTTTTGCATACAAACGCTAAAACCAAACATACATCACACTTTCTGACACAAGTTATTTCTTGGTTTGAATGTTCAAATCCTGGGACAGTCAAATTGATACTGGAGAAACAGCAAGAGATAAGAACAGAAAATAAATAGCTAGAAGAGTAAACAGTGTGTGAAAGAATGCAGCCTGTATCATTCGGCTCAAGCAATTAACACCAGATCATGCATGGCTGCATTGGTAGCATCAGTATGACTCAAAGGGTACAATCTAGTAATGTATCTTCATCAAAAGGCAGCAATATTTTATCAGATCAGAGCAGGAAATATACACTGACATTATTTTACACTGGTAGGGCTATTTTAAAATAAGCATTTCCTTCAATATGAAGCTGTGGTGCTAAATTCAGCCCTCGAGCAAAGACTACTACATGCATGCGTATTTCAAAATTTCCCATTTCTACTACATATTCTGCTGCTGGATAGGGAATCACACTGCAGTTTTACTTGGTGTACATATGAAGCAAGTTCCCTGTTCAGTATCCCATTAAACAGCCTTTAACTCTCATTACTTAACTTAAACAGATTTTACCTGCGATGAAGCTGAATAATTTAAAATAATTTAAAAACAAGAAAGGAAAAAAATCCAGAATAAGCCCAGTAAGGTCTCTCAAAGACTTTCTGAATCTGGTGTTAAAAGATAAATGTCCCACAAAAACTGAGGAGCTGAAAACCCTGGATTGAGCCCTTCAGGTCCCTGGCATCTAAGGGGAAAACAAGCCAGGTCTGCACTGGGACTTCACCACAAAAAAAAAATAAAATCCATGCAGAGTGCCAACTAAATGCTCCAAGCACGCACATAAGTAACTCACAAGGCTCTATTTCATTCTGCTGTAACATTTCCTATGAGACAAGGTAGGTCTCAGTACATTTAGTAAAGCTTAATTTTATCATGAGATCTGCATTTATTTAGGTTTTCTGAAGAGGTGGACACATTAGCTGAGATCTTATCTCTGCACACCTCCAACACAGCAACATCAGCGAACGCCTGTGCGTGAACACAGCCCTAAGGTGTCCAAAGAGGCGTTTCACCCTTTGCATGGGCTGGATGCGCCAAAAGGAGCATCATCATGCCCACCTGCTGCTTCTTTAAAATCAGGCCATCAAATGAGGCCACTTCAAAGATAAAGAGTCCTTTGCAGTCATGAACGATCAGTATGAGCTTTGGGGAAAATCCCAGGTAACTCTCAACCACAGCCTCTAACAGCAAGCGACAGGATTTTCCATCTATCGCAGATCTCTAAAACCCTCTTACAAACACACCATTTAACTCTTAGTTCAACATTTTTTACCCAAAACCAAGGTTATTCCAGGTAACAAGCGGCTGTCTCACAATCTGACATCCCATTCCTTTCCTATTCCCTAGCCACCTATTCTTAACAATATCATTTTAGGGGAATCAGATCTGTGTTTTAAAAGCTTT
>NW_010159278.1:0-2575 GCF_000695765.1 Mesitornis unicolor
CAGTTTTGGTTGAAAAATCCCCATTTTTGTGGGGGAAAAAACCACTTTTGTTAAAGAAGTCCTAATTTTTTAAATAAAAACCCCAGGTTTTGTGAAGAAATCCCCATTTTTAAAAGAAAAAGCCCAATTTTGGTGAAGAAATCACCATTTTTGGTTGAAAAATCCCCATTTTTGTTAAATAAGTCCTAATTTTTCTTTTAAAATCCCTAATTTTTGTTACAAAATCCTCGTTTTTCTTGGGGAAAATCTTAATTTGGGTTGAAAAGTCCCCATTTTGGGGGAGAAATCCCCATTTTTTTAAAGGAAAACCCCAATTTTGGTGAAGAAATCTCCATTTTTTGGTTGGAAAATCCCCATTTTTGTGGAAAAAGTCCTAATTTTTCAAAGAAAACCCCCAATTTTGGTGAAGAAATCCCCATTTTTAAAAGAAAAACCCCAATTTTTGTGGAAAAAATCCCTATTTTTGTGAAGAAATGCCCATTTTTGGTTGAAAAATTCCCATTTTTGTGAAAAAATTTCCATTTTTAAAAGAAAATCCCCTATTTTTGTGAAAAAATCCCCATTTTTTAAAAGAAAAACATCAATTTTTGTGAAGAAATCCCCATTTTTGTGGAAAAATTCCCATTTTTTAAAGAAAAAGCCCAATTTTTGTGAAGAAAATCCCCTTTTTTTAAAGAAAAACTCCATTTTTTGTGAAGAAATCTCCATTTTTGGTTGAAAAATCCCCATTTTTGTGAAAAAAATCCCCATTTTTAAAAGAAAAACCCCAATTTTTGTGAAGAAATCCCCATTTTTTGTTTAAAAAAATCCTAATATTTGTTTTAAAAGTGACATTTTTAGTTTAAAAACTCCTAATTTATTTCTAAAAATCCCTATTTTGATTTTGGGGGCAAACCCCCTCTATTTTGGGGGCAAAACCCCCTCATTTGGGGGCCAAAACTCCCCTATTTTTTGAGGCAAAAACCCCCAATTTTGGGGGCAAAAATCCCTAATTTTTTTGGGGGGGAAAACTCCCTCAATTTTGAGGCAAAAACCCTCAATTTTGGGGGCAAAACCCCTTCATTTTGGGGTAAAAACCCTCTATTTTTTGAAGCAAAACCCCCCTAATTTGGGGGCAAAACCCTCTAATTTTGGGGTAAAAAAACCCCTTTATTTTGGGGCAAAAATTCCCCTTCTTTTGGGGTCAAAAACCCTCAAGTTTGGGGTCAAAATTCCCTCAAGTTTTGGGGCAAAACGCCCCCTTTTTGGGGGCAAAAACCCCCCTTATTTTTGAGGTAAAAAAACCTCAATTTTGGGGCAAAAACCCACAATTTTGAGGCAAAAACCCCACAAATTGGGGCAAAAAACCCCAATTTTGGGGGCAAAACCCCCCTCAATTTTGGGGGCAAAACCCCCCTAATTTGGGGGGCAAAACCCCCTCAATTTGGGGCCAAAAAATCCCTTTTTAAGGCAAAAAGTCCCCTATTTTGGGGGCAAAACCCCCTATTTTTGAGGCAAAAAACCCCTCAATTTTGGGGCAAACCCCCCCCTTTTTGGGGGGTCCAAACCCTCTCAATTTTGGGGGGGCAAAACCCCTTAATTTGGGGGCAAAAACTCCCTCCATTTTGGGGCAAAAATCCCCGTTTTTGGGGGCAAAAAACAAGCCCGCCGTTTCTGAGGGGGGAAAAAAAGCCCGCCATTTTTGGCGGGAAAAAAGCCCGCCATTTCTGAGGGGAGGAAGCGGCCGCCATTTTGAAGGGCGGAAACGGCCGCCATTTTGAGGCGCAACTCCCAGTACCAAACCAGTACGAGCCCAGTCCCGTCCCCCACAGCCACCCCTGCAGCACCAGTACAGACCAGTACAGACCAGTAACCCCACACTGAACCAGTACCAGCACCACACAGCCACTCCTGTGGACTGGTACCAGTACAAAACCAGTACCAGACCAGTACAAAACCAGTACCAAACCAGTACTGGCTGCCCCATACTGGGACCAGTACCAGCTCCCCATAGCTGTCCCAGTAAAACCAGTACCAAACCAGTACCAGTACCAGCTCCCCATAGCTGTCCCAGTAAAACCAGTACCCAACCAGTACTGGACCAGTGCCAGACCAGTATGGGCTGCCCCATACCAGTACCAGACCAGTATGAACTGGGACCAGTACTGGGACCAGTACGGGCTGCCCCATACCAGTACCAGACCAGTATGGGCTGCCCCATACCAGTACTGGACCAGTACCAACTGGTACCAGTACCAGACCAGTATGAGCTGCCCCAGACCAGTACCAAACCAGTATGGACTGCCCCATCCCAGTACCGGACCAGTACCAACTGGGATCAGTACCGGACCAGTATGGGCTGTCCCATCCCAGTACCAAACCAGTACCAACTGGAACCAGTACCCGACCAGTATGGGCTGCCCCATACCAGTACCAAACCAGTATGGGCTGCCCCATACCAGTACCGGACCAGTATGCGCTACCCCATACCAGTAACGGACCAGTACGGGCTACCCCATATCAGTACCGGACCAGTACCAACTGGGACCAGTACCGGATCAGTATGGGCTGCTCCCAACCAGTACCGGACCAGTAC
>NW_010159279.1:0-9089 GCF_000695765.1 Mesitornis unicolor
AGTTCTATTTAGCTCAAACCAGGACACAGTGGTTGAATATCTTGTGTCCAGATGACATCTGAGGCACACCTTCAGAACATGTTACAGTGCATTCTTTTTATATGTAAGTTTTTAGTATTTTTCTTAAAAATAGAATATAGTTGCTTATTTAAGATCCCACTCTTGATGAGACAAAAGCTGAACTCCATACCTTTTGAGTTCTGGCAAGTGTGTCTTCAAGTGTGTCATGAATTCAAAGTCACTTCGTTTTAACTCTGAGGAACTGTTCTTTCATGTGCTGTTTCCCATTTCTGCTTTGAACATACTCATATGAAGACACATAGTCATATTTGCTCATTTTAGAAGTAAAAATTTTGCAGCTTGCTGTTAAGAAGAAACCCAGAGGAGAAAGTGACAATGGAGGTAAAAGTAAGGCAATGCCAATACCGAATTTACAAGATGTTTACTCTGCCATTTTCTCAGCTCTTGTAGAGCAAGAAGTGAAGCGATGATGAAGGACAGCAGAGCTCTGCGGGACATTGCTCAGTGTCCTGAGCAGCTGCTGCTTCAGCTGCAGGGAAAAAGTAGCCCAAGATTGGAGCACTTTGATTTGACTTTCAGAATCTGTGAGTCTTCCTCCTGGGATGAGAGAAGGTGATACTGCTAGTCCCTTGGATGTGCTACTGACCCAAAAGATTGACTTAGTTTTTTTCTGCCTCCTTTTAGCTTGCAAACTATGTCCTGCACTCCTCAGCACCTTCTTCCAATGTTCTGAGAAAAATATTGTATGAATGTGGGATGTGTGCAACTGCCCTGTTACTTTTCTTAGGTCACCATTACAGCATAGGAAATTGAGGAAGCATCTCTCTGAAGGAAACTATAAAAAAAATAAATCAACTGGTAGGTTGTTGGGGGTTTTTACATTGAGAAGTTATCTAAATATTTTTCAAATACAGTTCTTCAGTAAATAGCATCACTTTAGACTTAGTTGTGTAATTGGTATTAAAACAGATATACGTTATAAGAGTAATTTGTATGCCATAGAAGCTGTACTCAGGTATATTTTGTGTGTTCCTCTTGCATGTTGGATAAGAAATGTTCTTTTAGCCTAAGGGATAGGTAAGAGCTGCTCCTGCAGGGTCAGGCAGAGCTACTCTAGTTCTGAGTGCTCAGATGAAGCCAGACTCTTTGTAAGGAGTTCTCTACTGCGTGCTGGTAAGTCTCGCCCTTGCCTCTCTGATGGGAAGTCTTCCCAGTCTTTAAGCGTGTTACAGATTTGTAACTTGTAATTCAGCGTTGCTTAATTGAAAATCTAGAGTATTGCCAGAAAGTTATGCACAGTATCTTGTGCTTATCTTCGGGGAATTTTGTGGGTGTTCATCAGTTTGAATTTTTCAGTCTTATTTTGATGAAAGTTTCTAGTGCCTGTCAAATGCAGTGCTGTCTAAATGCGCTCTTTTTGTTTTTTATTTCCTTTTTTTCCCTTTTTTTTTTGTAAATAGCTGACTAGGAACTCAGTCTAGAGGATGGACTGTAAGATAAGTTATCTTTAACCGTGTAACTAGGTGAAGTATGTTGGAGTGAACGTTGAGGTAGTAATTGTGGAACTGATATACCATATCCTACAGAGAGAGTAGCAAGGTGTGCTTTCCTAGTTTGCAGGAGTTTCATGAGAATAAAGCTGAAGAGGAGAGGAAGGCAGCCATAGAACACAAATGAAATGTAAAGGAAATGCAAGTCAGGAACGACAAAGGACAGACTTTTTGGCTGAGGAAAAACTTTATTTGAACTGAACTGTTACCAGAATTGGTATCTGTGGTACCATTTTTTTAGCACTAGGCTTCTTCAGGTGGTCGTTGGTACCTTCATGTTGGTTCATACTCATTAGTCTCATTATTCAGAGTCTGGGTGTCTTGACAGAGTGGAGCCATGAGTTTTAAGTTGTGCCTGCTGCTTGGACACAACCCACTTAATACTGATTTGAAGCAATTGTTTTTCATTCTCTAAATGTTGATTCTGTGTTTGGGCATTTTGATGGTGTAATGTGACCTGAATGCTAACCAGAATGTCACATGTCAACGAAAATGACATATCTTTCCTATTTTAGTCTTCTGTCCAAATGTTAACCATTGGTCTTTTAGCTTGTATTTGGTTTTTTTTGTAGTCCTCTGTCATTTAGTAATTTTTAGTTTTGAGTAGGCATGTTCAGTATCATTGCGTACCTATTTATATAGTTTAAAAATTTCTACCTCCCTATTTTAAAACTAGAAAATATAAAAACAAACTGTTTTTGTGGATTTTGTGCTTTAAACTGGAATAAGAGCATCTGTAGAGAAAGGATGTAGAGTAGTCTTAAAATTCCCAAATGTGCTGTGAAGTAATTAGCAGGAAAACAGATAAGTTGGGTCAATTTGAGTAAGTATAGCATTGAATATTTTTGTTTCATCTGTTTTGGGATTCAGATGCTGTCTCTCTGATCTATCATGTTAAGGAGTAAGCAGAGTTATAAACTACATGATGCATCACTCATTAGGCAACTTCTCTTGACTATAAAGACTATTACTATGTGTAGGGCAGGTGTCTTCAGGTGGTCCTATAAACTTCTGAGTACTGTTGGATATCAGAGTTATGCCAGGAGGGTCTCCCAATGAGTCTTAGCTAGTTTTTTTGAAATTGAAAGTCCAGGAAGGGCTGGAATTGCCGTCAAATAATTGCAGGTTAATTTTTGCTATGTCAAATACATAATTTTTTTTTATGGCTTCCTTTCATGCCTGAATTTTGGCTAACCAATACGTGCAGCTGAACTTGAGTCTTAAAGCAGTGACTGATGGAGCCAAACTCATCTTGGTAACAGCAGGTAGCATAACAAGGGACAGCTTAGGAGACTTGGGTTGAACCATAGGAAGACTCTCCGTAGGAGTTAGTGCGGTACTGGCACAGGTTACCTGGTAAAACTCTTGATGTTTTCAAGACTCAGCTGTTGAGAGCCTCAACTGATCAAGTGTTAGCGCTGGTCATGTCCACCACTGGTCCCACTTTCAGGAGGGGCTTGTGCTCGATGACTTCTGGTCCCTTCCAACCAACGTTTCTGAGGCTTCACAAATTACTGATTTCATTCTCTCCATTTTTTTTTAAACTGTGTGCCTGCTTCATGTTGGTCAGATTTTATATGAGTCTATCTTTTTATTCTGCTCATGCTATTGATGTCAATGTGCAGGAGGTAGTTGACCAGTCTCTCGACTAATATCTTATGGTATTGAGATTCAAGGACTTTATAATATTGGTGGTTGTTTAGTTAAAACCCAGATTTGCAAGATGGAAGTGCATCTGGAGATATTTCCATTTTCCAAATTCTGTACTTTCAAGATCAGGTTATAGTATCAAGTAACTGAATCAGCTTTGAAATTAAGATGGTGTATTTCCCCAAATGTATGCCCTGTTTGTTTTTTTTTTATTATTTCCTCATGTTTCCTAAGAAACATTTGTTTTGGGCAGAACATTACTTCTGACTGAGAAGTATTTTTAAAGACATTGAAACCTTAACATGCTTTTGAGGCAATGATGTGTTATAGCTAGAGACAGAAGGAGTGTAGCTGGGAAAGGATTTAAGTGCCCTGCAGAAAAGGGAGCAATGACTATTAGAAGGCCACTAGTAATATGTTCACTACAAGCAGATTTTATGAAAATTAGTTTTCAGTTATATAAACAGAAGAGGGAGAGAGTCATCAGAATGTTTTTTGTTCATTTGTAGTAGAGAATGGTATAAAAAATGGGTCCAGGCAAGCTTTGGAGGCAGTCCCCAGCTCCTGTGGATTCTCTCACATCCCCCCTGCTGTTTTACGAGCAGCATTGCCTCATCTTCAGAGAAGCTGGGTTTATCTGTGTTGGCCCTTAAGCTGTGTTTACGCTGAGACTGTCAGAAAACACGTAGAGGGAATTCTGCTAATACTCCTGCAGCTTAATACATGTTTATACCAGATATTCTCAATTTATTAGACTTGTATATGTGGTACACCAAAGCAGTCTTTACAGTTAATTGTGTTGGCTAGAGCAGTTTGTGTCTATGCCTAGATAAAAAATAATAAATAAATAAAAAATGAGGTTGGAATTTGTGATGGTGGGGGGAAAAAAGGGATATGACTTGTTGCCCAGGCCCTGAGGTCTTGTTCCTTTGGAGAATGTGTTTAGTGAACTCAGGTCTGGCATAGCTTACTGTGTTGAGTTGGTAAATCCTGGAATATCTATGACAGGACATTTACTGTGTGGTGGATACTGCCCACATTGGGACTGGTGTGGGACACTGCCCAGGCTCCTTGCTTGAAAAGTTACTGACTCAGAACTTGATGACTTGAAAACCATTTTCCTGTAGGTATTATGTTGCCAGTTATGCTTATGCATAATTGTGTTTTATGGTACACAAATGTTAAAGTTATCTGTAATTGACTTTAAGTATAACTTAAATATTTTAACATTAGCTCTTATTTTATAAGTAATTTTGTTTCTACTATGCCATGCAGCGTAGTCCTACAGACGAACAGGTAACATAAGTCTTAATGCAAGTCCTTTAGTAAGAAGAGGGAGGGGTAAAGAATTAGTGTGTTTTATTTCTGTCTATATGAGGAAACGTTTTGGCAAGGATGTACTTTGGATTTTTTTGTTTTGTAATGAATCAGCTTTCTCATCAGGAAAGACTTTAGTACTGAAAGCTTAGTAGTTTTCATAGTACCTTAGGGTCTTTGCCACTATATTGGCCATATCATCCTATTTCACTCATTGAAAAGAAAAAATATTTTTGTGGGTTTTTTAAAACGTCACAGAAAAGCTCTTTATGGTGGGAATTCTTGGGGAGTGTTTAGTGTTGTCAGAGACATACGTAAAAGGTATTCTAGGTTTTCACTAGGCTTCAACAGCAATTATGGCACAATATTCCTTTCTGTGTGTAGTTAAATTATGGAGATACGGTTTCTCTGAAAAATGTTGCCTTTTCTTAAAATTGTCTTCATGGGACACTTTAAATTTAGCAAAGCTGTTGATAGCCCTTTAAGCAAGCCTTTTATGTTTTTAATTTTTTTTTTAAATCACTTCTGTTATCTCTTCTCAGTTAAATTCTGCTGCATGTTTTTTTCCTTGGAAAGAAAAAAAGTAATGTAAGTTGTGCTAGTGCTCGTGTGTGATACAGTAATATAGTAAACATGGAAATAATGTAAAACAAGGACAACAGAATGGGAGAATAGGGATAGTATAATCATAGAAAAGAGTACCAATCTGATCCCAGATCTCTAAAATATTTGTAAAACTGACACTTGCAATGTGTGCCATCTGCTTCTGTCAATATGAGTGAAAGTAGTAGTGTTAATTGTAAATGTAACCTGAAAATCATGGGCTAGCTTTCACCAGGTATTATGAGTCTTCATTAGACATTGAGGACAGAGAAGGTGCACAGTCCTAACCCTTGCTAATTTTAATTAGCTTTCTTACTTTTGACTTACTGTAATAGTTATCAATAAGAGCAAAGTCTTTAGTTCTCTAGTATTAGTTTTTGGAATTTAATTCTCTGGAAGCGTGGGTTATGGTCATAACAATAAAGTATTAAAAACACAAGCCACACTTTTTTTTTTTACTGTTGTCTTCTGCCCCAAGCTTTGGTCTTCTGCCCTGAATTGTTGTCTTCTGCTCTGTACCCCAGTCTTTGGCCTTCTGCCCCACACTTTTCTACCTGAAGCTTTGGCCTTCTGCCCCAAACTGTGGTCTTGTGCGCCGTACCCTGAGCTTTGGTGTTGCGCCCTGAGCCGTTGTCTTGTGTCCCATGGCCTGTAGTTTCGTCTTCTGACCCGGATTTTTCCACTCCAAACTTTTGTCTTCTGCCCCACAATTTTCTACCTGAAGCTTTGGTGGTCTTCCCCGAGCTTTGGTCTTTTGCTTTTTACTCCTTTTTACTTTTCTACTCCCAACTTATGCCTTCTGCCCCAATCTTTGCCGTCTGCCCCATACCCAGAAATGTTGCCATCTGCCCCATACCCAGAAATGTTGCCATCTGCCCCAAACTTTTCTACCCCATACTTTTGTATTCTGCCCTGTACCCCAAACTTTGTCCTCTGCCCTGTACTGTTTTCTTCTGCTCTGTACCCCAGTCTTTGGTGTTCTGCCCCAGACTTTTCTGCTTTGAGCTTCGGTGTTGTGCGCCGTACCCCGAGCTTTTGTTTTGTGCCTCGTACTTTTGTCTTCTGCTTTTTTGCCTTCTGCCCTGCACACCAAAATTTGTCTTCTGTTTCAAACTTGTGCACCCCAAACTTTTGCCTTCTGCCCCGAACCCTGAACTTTGCTCTTCTGTCCGGAACTTTTTTGCCTTCTGTACCCCAAACTTTTGTCTTCTGCCCTGTATCGTCTACTTTTGCCTTCTACCCTGAGCTGTTGCCTTCTTACCTGAATTGTTGCCTTTTGCCCGAAGCAGTGGTCTTCTACCCCAGACTTTTCTACTTTGAGCTTTGGTCTTGTGCTCTGTACCACAAAATGTTGTTTTGTGGCCCAGACTCTCGCCTTCTGCCCCAAACTTTTCTGCCCCAGTCGTTGTCTTCTGCCTCAGACTTTTCTGCCCCAAACTTTTCTTCCCCATGCCCCAGTCTTTGTCGTCTGCCCCATGCCCCAGTCTTTGTCGTCTGCCTCAGACTTTTCTTGCTAGTCGTTGTCTTCTGCCTCAGACTTTTCTCCCCAGTTGTCGTCTTCTGCCCCAGTCGTTGTCTTCTGCCCCAGACTTTTCTCTGTTGTCGTTGTCTTCTGCCCCAGACTTTTCTCCCCATTAGTTGGCTTTTCTGCCCCAAAGTTTTCTTCCCCAAACTTTTCTGCCCCATGGCCCAAGCATTGTCTTCTACCCCAAGCTTTTCACCCCAGTCATTGTCTTTTACCCTAAGTATTTCTGCCCCCGTCGTTGTCTTCTGCCCCGTTCCCCAGTCTTTGTCTTCTGCCCCAGTAGTTGTCTTCTATCCCATGGCTCAAGCTTTGTCTTCTGCCCCAAGCTTTGTCTTCTGCCCCAAGCTTTGTCTTCTGCCCTGTTCCACAAGCGTTGTCTTCTGCCCCAGACTTTTCTCCCCAAGCGTTGTCTTCTGCCCTAAGCTTTGTCTCTTGCCCTGTTCCCCAGTCTTTGTCTTCTGGCGCAGACTTTTCTGCCCTAAACCTTTCTGCCCCAAGCTTTGTCTTCTGCCCCAGACTTTTCACCCCAGTGTTTGTCTTCTGCCCCAATCTTTGTGTTCTGCCCCAGACTTTTCTCCCCAGTCGTTGTTTTCTTCCCCAGACTTGTCTGCCCTGTACCCCAGTCGTTGCTGTCTGCCCCAAGCTTTGTTTTCTGCCCCAAGGTTTTCTCCCGAAGTATTATTTCTGCCCCAAGCTTTTCTTCCCCAAATTTGTCGTCCACTCCGTGCCCCAGTGTTTCTCTCCTGCTTTGTGCCCCGCTCTTTGTCTTCTGCCCGATACTTTTCTCTCAAAGCTTTGTGTTCTGCCCCAAACTTTTCTGCTCGAAGCTTTGTCTTCTGCCACAGACTTCTCTCCCCAAGTTTTTTCTTCTGCCCCAAGCTTTCTCTTTATCCCCAAGGTTTGTATTCTGCCCCAAGCTTTTTTGCCAGTCTTTGTTTCCTGCCCCTGTCTTTGTCTCCTGCCCCAGACTTTTCTCCCTAGTGTTTGTCTACTTCCAGAGTCTTTGTCTTCTGCCCTGTACCCCTGGCTTTGTCTTCTGCCCAATACTTTTTTCCCCAAGCTTTGTCATCTGCCCCAGCCATTGTCTTCTTCCCTGTGCCCCAAGCTTGTTCTTCTGCCCCAAACTTTTCTGCCCCAGTCATTGTCTTTTGCCCCAGTTGTTGTCTTCTGCCCCATTACCTTTCTCCACAATGTTTTTCTTCTGCCCCAGACTTTTCTCCCCAAGCATTGTCTTCTGCCCCGTCGTTGTTTTCTGCCCCGTGTGCCAAGCTTTTTCTTCTGCCGCAAACTTTTCTCCCCGAGTTGTCGTCGTCGTCGTCTTTTGCCCCGAGTCGTCGTCGTCTTTTGCCCCGAGTCGTCGTCGTCTTTTGCCCCGAGTCGTCGTCGTCATCTTTTGCCCCGAGTCGTCGTCTTCTGCCTGTAGTTTTCTGCTCAAAGCTTTGTCTTCTGCCCCTGTCATTGTCTTCTGCCCCAGTCGTTGTCTTCTGCCCCAGACTTTTCTCCCCAAGATTTATCTTCTGCCCTAAGCTTTGTCTCTTGCCCTGTTCCCCAGTCTTTGTCTTCTGGCGCAGACTTCTCTGCCATAAACATTTCTGCCCCAAGCTTTGTCTTCTGCCACAATCCTTGTCTCATACCACAGTTTTTGTCTTCTGCCCGAGACTTTTCTCCCTAGTTTTTGTCTCCTTCCAGAGTCTTTGTCTTCCTCCTTTACCCTTGGCAGAGTCTTCTGCCCCAGACGTTTCTCCTCAAGCTTTGTTTTCTGCCCCTGTTGTTGTCTTCTGCACCAGACTTGTCTCCCCAAGGTTTCTCTCCTGCCCCAGACTTTGTCTTCTGCCCCGAACTTTTATCTCCAGTCATTGTCTTCTGCCCCAGTCATTGTCTTCTGCCCCGTGCCCCAAGCTTTGTCTTCTGTCTCGAACTTTTATCCCCAAGCTTTGTCTTCTGCTCCGTCGTTTTCTTTGTCTCCAGTCGTTTTCCTATGCCCCAGACTTTTCTTCATAGTCGTCGTCTTCTGCCCCAGATTTTTCTCCCCAACCGTTGTATTCTGCTCAGAACTTTTATCCCCAAGCTTTCTCTTCTGCCCCAGTCGTCTTGTGCCCCGCCGATGTCTTATTCCCCAGTCGTTTTCTTTTACCCCAGACTCTTCTTCATAGTTGTCGTTGTCTTCTGCCCCAGACTTTTCTCACCAGTTGTTGCCTTCTGCCCCAGTCGTTGCCTTCTGCCCCAGACTTTTCTTCATAGTTGTCTTCTGCCCCAGACTTTTCTCCCCAAGTCTTGTCTTCTGACCCAGACTTTTATCCCCAAACGTTTCTTCATCCCTCGTAGTTGTCTGCCCCAGTTGTTGTCATCTCCCCAGTCGTTGTCATCTGCCCCAAACTTTTCTTCATAGTCATCGTCTTCTGCCCCAGACTTTTCTCCCCAGT
>NW_010159280.1:0-1739 GCF_000695765.1 Mesitornis unicolor
CCTCTGGTGCAACTTGAGGCCATTACCCCTTACCATTTCCATATCTGTAGTCCAGAACCCAAGCCCTGGCCCCGTGCAGTTCCTTCACCACCACCTCTATTAAATGAAATCAAGGGTGAGAACCAGGCCATTGGTGGGAACATTATTGCCAGCTTCATTGTGAAAGGCTCTCACCCACAGCACTGCATCTACTGGTGTGAGCACGGAGCTGTGTGTCATTATATGTGAGGAAGAATCTGCAGCAATTCAGTGTAAAGCCAAAAAAACCCACCCAAAAACCAAATCTGGAAGGTAACAAGGAAAGTGATGATGGAGTGTGATGGAATTGGCTTATACACAACATGTCTGTGAAGTGCTTCAGTGCCGAGCTGCTGTCAAGCACCTCAGCTAAGCTGGAGGATGGTCAGAAACTGTCCTGTACCTGAGACGAGTTTGTTCCGGCACTGGTCCACCAGATGCTGGCAGTACTGGATCTCTGCCTTCAGGTCCTGCAGTTCAGCATAAGCAGATTTGTACTCGTCCTTCAGCTCTTTCAGCTTGATGATGAGTAAAAACTCCTTCTCATCAATTATGGTCTCTCCTGACTCATCAACGTACTCTCCTGGAGGGTAAGGAAAGGAAACAGAAGCTTCTCGTGAGGGCGGAGAGGGATGAAGAGCAGTCATTAGACATCGAACCACACGGTAGTTACCCAGTTATGCTGAGGTTAACCACACCATTGACATTTCCTTAGACGTGCTTTCGACAAATCCAGTGTCGGGGTGGTGTGGGGCAGAAATCACCACTGAACTCTTGAACCCGCTCCGAAATCGGTCCTTGCTGAACAGAGACTCGTGCAGAAGAAGAGGAGGGAGCGGGGTCTGCAGAAAGGCAGCCCCATGGCAGCCTGCTGGAGGGGATCTCCTAGAGCTTTCATACGAAAAACTCCTTGGGCAGCCGTGGTAAGGGATTTTGAGACCTGGGCAGCCCTTTGGGGGCACTTAAGCCAGTGCTACTTCCCTATGATAACATCTCTTGTTCTTGGTTTCCCTCAAATCAGTTCATTCCTGCGGTTTCCAGCATCCACAATAAACCACCGGTTGGTAGATGTCATCCTGAAGAGCAAAGGCCCAAAAGAAACAACAAGCCCGTGAAAAGACAGACCTTCACTTTGATACAGATTCAAACGGATTTGCTCATCATTTAGCCAAAAATTTCGCATCTTGCAGGACCAGACCCTATGGGAAGGGGCTCCTTGCAAAGCATGGCCAGAAAAGTCTCTCTAGAGGAAATAGAAACCAGCAGAGCTCACTGGTGACCATTCCCTTTCTCTCCCATCCCTGCTCATTGCCTGGCAATACTTAAAGCTGTAGCTTCACAGAATTTAGGGGTTTTGATGATCTTCCTGCATGCAAGGAACACCACTGCTACTTCCTTACTGTCCCACACAGAGCACTCTGCTATTAAAGCCATTTCTTCCAGGTTTTTGTCCATACCCGGAGGCGTTTCTTCTCCGCTTCTCTGCAGAACGCAATGGCAGCAACTCTTGGGAGTACAAAACCTGACACAATTCCTAGTCTCATCCAGGCACATTCCACCTAACAAACATCTTGCTGCAGCAAAGAAGGCAGGCACTTATCTCATTTTTAACTCTAGTACTAGTTTGGGCTTTTGAATTCCATAAGCCAGACCCTAATCTAGATGAAATCAAGCTGTAGGAGATGCCAGACAGAAAAACAGAATCTCAGGAGTTGGAAGGG
>NW_010159281.1:0-590 GCF_000695765.1 Mesitornis unicolor
TGGTTATAATCCTACTCAGTCACATCAACTCCCAACCTTAGTACTTGGCTGGGGTTGTCCTGTTTCAGCTCCTGCAGTGTCCTGCCACTGCAAATAGGTGCCTTTGCTTCTTCTGTCAACATTAGCTATATAAAAGACCATATTTAAACATATTAAAAGAGTGTGGAAAGGGTCTATTTGGATAAAGCTGAGGAAATACTATATTTCTTTAAAATTTCAAGCCTCTGCTAGTGTAATCGAAATGCCCTGAATGTCCAACTGCAGGAGGCAGAAGTCAGTGAGAGGGAGACTTACGTGATTGTCTCGATTGTCTCGGTTCTTCTTTTTCCAGTTCAGATGCTGTGGAGCCTCCAGCTACACCGACTGGTTTGACGTGTACAATACAACCCAGGTGCCAGACTCCTGCTGCTTAGAATTCAGTGAGAACTGTGGACTCCATTCCTCAGTAACCTGGTGGAAAGCGGTAAGTAGCTCTCCAGCAGCAGCTCAGCAGCTGCCTTGCAACCCAGGTAAAGGGCAGGCAGCTAGTTATTTGTGGGGCTATAAGACAATAAGGTACGTTGTACCCTTACTCATCTTTAATCAAGTGG
>NW_010159282.1:0-1060 GCF_000695765.1 Mesitornis unicolor
CCATTTTTAGGGCCCCAACTCTCATTTTATGTCCAAAAAGCCTATTTTACGGGCCCAACCTCCTATTTCAAGACCCAAACTCTCCTTTTATGGCCAAAAAGCCCATTTTGGGGACCCAAACTTTCATTATATGGCCAAAACGCTCATTTTTAGGGGCCCGAACTCTCATTTTTAGGGGACCAAACTTTCATGTTTAGGAGTCAAACTCTCAATTTAGGGCCCAAACTCTCATGTTTAGGGTCCCAGCTGAGATTTTTAGGACAGAATCTCGAATTTTCACGCTCCAAACTCCCATTTTTAGGGCCCCAACTCTCATTTTATGGCCAAAAAGTTCATTGTATGGGCCCACACTCCCATTTCAGGACCCAAACTCTACTTTTATGGCCAAAATGCCCATTGTGAGGGCCCAAATTCCCTTTTTATGACACAAATGCTTATTTTTAGGGCCGAAACTCTCATTTTTAGGACTCAAATTCTCATTTATAGGGTCCAAACGCTGATTTGTAGGCTCCTGAAGAGCGCAGGAACCTGGTGCCAACCAGCTTCCCTTTCTAGCACTACAGGAGGGGCAATATGGCTGGGAAGTGTCAGGAACATCTACAGACACACACACACGGTGCATTGGAGAGGAGGCTCCCCAATTAACGCACACCCAGCCTCTCAGCCCTGCTGTCCTCTTCCTCCTCTGCAGCTACACCCAGGACAGCAGCAGCCCCACCCCGAGCAGGTAACCCGTCCTCCCCCAAAACTGGGTATCCCTTGGGCCAGGCTGTGCCCTACAGCTGGATGAAAGGAGCTCTTTGCTGGGGTGTGAAACTCCCAGGAGGAGGCACTGGGGTCGGGGTAGAGAGGGGTTTTGGAGGGTTGTAATTTACTCATCAGGATAGAAGATTCCCCATGACACACCCCTGAGGTCTGATCTGGGATCAGCACCAGGTAACGGGAGGCAGGAAGGGTTTGATCTCCCTGCACACATGTGATGGACAGAGGTGACACCGAGTGTCACCATCAGAGATGGGCAGGACATGAGTGGGGCTTCTTGTGTTGCTGCCCACACCAG
>NW_010159283.1:0-18927 GCF_000695765.1 Mesitornis unicolor
CCTGTTAACATTGGGAAAAGAGCAGCCTGGTCGTGTTTGTCCTCCTCCTTCTCACTTTCCTTGCCCAGATACAGACTCTAGTGAAGTTGGGGGAGACCTTTCCCTTGTGTTCCACTGACCTGGAGCTGGACTCAGTAGTGCACTACGCATCCTCTTCCCCATGACCTCATCCGGCTGCTTTTTTAGGAATACTGACTCTGTGGTAATTCTTTTACTCTTCAGCATTGCCTCCAGAATTCAAAGAAGACCTGAAGGACGTAGAAGGTGTGGAAGGTGGGACAGCAGCTCTGCACTGCGAGCTGAGCAAACCTGCTGAGGTGGAGTGGAAGAGAGGGCAGGAGGTGCTCAAAGCCAGCAGCAAATACAAAATGAGCCAGGCTGGTGCTGTTGCAAAGCTGCTTATCCATGAGCTGGATGTGAAGGACACTGGAGATTACACCTGTGTGTGTGGAGATCAACAGTCAACTGCTACTTTGACAGTCAATGGTAAAATAAAAAATTCAAAAAGAGGGCAAAGAAGGGAAGAATTTATAATAGAGTCAGAAAAGAAAGCTGTAGATTAGTATCACTTATGGAGAAGGCTTGGCTACAATTCCTAATGAAGATTTTGAGGATAGGATGGTCTGTACAGCCCAACAGAGTGACCAGGTTGAAAATGGGAATTGCAGTGCAGAACTAAATGCACTTTTTCTGTATGTTACTTAATAGTAATCTCTTCCGCAAGTGCCTTCCTGAAGAGGGAAGCTGAACTCTTACAACTCCCTGCTGACCTTCAGAATGGAGTGTCCTCCATGGTCAGGGCAACATGTTGGCTACTCTTATAGCAGGAAAAAGATTCTGCCATTTTTAGGTCATAGAGTAGATTAGGCTTGTACGTAACTCATGGCAAATATAACTTCTTGTATCAATTTCTTCTTGTTGTGCAGATATTCCTATTGCCTCTCTGGGGAAATAGCCTTGTACTTTGAATCTAGAGCACTGAGGCTTAGAGACATCTGCAGAAAAGTTCTTTTGGTGCTTTTATTCTTTTTTCTACTTTCTCTTTCCCAAACCCCAACCGTAGTATGTTGCAAGTTATTATTTCTATTTTATAGCCCTACCAGCACTTTTCAAACAAGAGCTTGAGAATACCGAGGCAGAAGAAGGTGGTACAGTCACGCTGAGGTGTGAGCTTACCAAGCCCAAGGCTCCAGTAGAGTGGAGGAAAGGAGATACCACGCTCTACCCTGGTTTGAAATATGAGATGAAGCAGCAGGGCTCCACTGCTGAATTGGTCATTTATGACTTAGAGCTGGATGATTCAGGAAAGTACACCTGCGACTCTGGACATCAGCAGACAACGGCTGTGGTAACCGTGCATGGTAGGCAGACCACTGACCCTTGGCTCAATAGAGACGAAGTGAAAGGAGCACCTCTCGGTGTTCTTTGCAGTCATTTATTTATTTGTTTTGCTGCTGGTCCATGCTAGCACACATATTCTACTTGAGCATGGTCTAGTTAAAAAGGTTCTTCTTGCAGTATCTGGAGAGATTAATCAGCATCAAAGCAATTAAATGTTGTCACGATGTCAAAATACAATGAACCTTCCCATGGGAGTGTGGCTACACATGGGAATGGATAACAGAAAATAAGCCAGGCAGGCTGATGGTTATTTTGGCTTGTTGATTGCTTTGGTAGACACGAGGGATGCCTAATTGGGCATATTGCCTGACTGGGAGGATAAGAGATGCAACAACTGGGGATAAAAGGTTTCTCTACAATGTGAATGTGCTCTGTTATTACTTGAGGTGTGGAGCCTCAGGTGTAAACTTTGCAGACAACTGCATCGGTGTCTGTTTTCCTCCACCCCTTCTACCATCCAGAGCAACACTGCTTGAAATCTGAATTTCCTCTTTCATTT
Organism: Mesitornis unicolor; assembly: GCF_000695765.1. Lineage (NCBI taxonomy): Eukaryota > Metazoa > Chordata > Aves > Mesitornithiformes > Mesitornithidae > Mesitornis > Mesitornis unicolor. Next base: position 1,901 of record NW_010159283.1, read on the forward strand.
ATCACTTTATTGTCATCTTTTACTGTACTACCTCTTCTTTCGTTCTGAAGGCCAAGATGATCTTTTATATGCTGATAGCAGCTTTATTTGGGGAAGAGGGGAGAATACTTTTCTTTTAATATTGCGAACTCACAGACCTTTATGAAGGAACAAGGGTCTGTGTAAAAGACAGCAGTGATCCCAGTGATCTTTGGCTAAAGCAGCCGTAGTTGGCATGGAGACACTTCTATAGGAACATCTGACTACTTCAGGTCACACACCAGGCCATTCTATGGACCACTTTCTATGACCAGATCTTTCCTACCTTTGCCATCTGTCCTCAGCTCTTGGTTCATGTAATGGTTCATGAAAGATGCTACCAAGGCAGAGACTTGCAGCCCAAGGATTATGGGATCATTAGGATAGGCCATTTCTGAAGAATGATGGTAGGATTGGGTCCTTTTGGGACTAAAACACTCTTAAAACATTTCCCTCTCAAATTTTGCAGCACTGCCTGTTACTTTTAAGCAACCCTTACAAAATAAGGAGTCAGAGGAAGGAAGCACAGCTACATTCTGCTGTGAGCTGTCGAAACCCAACGCTGCAGTGGAGTGGAGGAAAGGAGGAGTGGGGCTGCAGCCCAGCCAAAAATACGAAATGAGGCAGAGGGAATGCCTGGTAGAGCTCTTAATACATAATCTGAAATTAGAAGATACAGGAGAATACAGCTGTGATACTGGGGATCAGGAAACCAAGGCTTCTTTGAATGTGAAAGGTAGGTGGTGTGAGCTGACTCCTAAAGCAACAGAGTCCATCCAACATGCAAAACAACAGTTTGAATATGAATATTAAGCACGCCATTTTTTCCCCTATCAATACTTTTCAGCTGATATACTAGGATTTCTTTTTTTCCAATGAGAATGGAAGAGGATGGTACTTTAGTCTTCCAGTGCTGTGTTTGAATTTTGAGTTAGAAGAAGAAATACTTTCTAGCTTTAAGGCTGGGGATAAATTAAAGAAAGATAAATGCTTTAAAATAATGTCTGGCTATTTCACGTGATGTGGTTTAAGTACTGAAAAAGGGATTTTCTTCCAAATCCTGGAAGAAGATTGGCAACGACCTTCCTGATCTGCCAAGGCTGTCATGGGGTTTTGAACTTCTTTACTCTCGAGATGATTGTTAGATGAACTAAAGGATAAATTCATTGAAAGAATTCAACCCTGGGAAGGATGTGGGTCAAGGAACAAATGAAATCAATGTCTTAAGTGTAGATGGCTGCAAGATCTCCTCGTAGCTCCAGGCAAATTAGAAAAGATGGATCCTGCCTGGGAATACAGCACTTGAAAAGCACACTCTCTTGTTCTCCGAAGTGTGAGTCTAACTGTGTTAACCAGGACTTGACTCAGGTTTCAATAAAAGCTCCTCTTGCTTCTTTTTTCCCCTTTAGCTCTGCCAGTTCTTTTCAAAAGAGAGCTCAAAGACAAGGAGGTAGAGGAAGGAGCTGCGGTGAAATTCCAGTGTGAGCTGACGAAGGGTAACGCAACCGTGGAGTGGAGGAAAGGCACCATGGAGCTCTTCCCATGTGCCAAATATGAAATCAAATTAAGTGGTCGCACAGCTGAGCTGGTGATTCATAACGTAGAACCAGAAGATGCCTCTGATTACACGTGTGATACAGGAGACCAGCAGAGCACAGCAGTCCTCAGAGTGAATGGTTAGCATTGCATCAAAAAGAGGATTAAAGGGATTTGTGAAATCGTGTGGATGATGTTATGTTATTCACTGATGGATAAAGTATCCCAAAAGTTAAGATAAAGAGGAAAGCAGGTGCCCAGTCATAACCCAGAATACAGAAAAGTGGATCTTACGAGACGGGATTTGTAGAATGGCTATTTAAGCCTGGAAAGCAGTGTACAGTGTATTGAGTCATTTTGATGCTGATAAGAGCAAGAAACTTCATCATGGGTATTTTGAAATTCAAATAGATCTTTATTTTTGGCACTTTGTGTTCATTGGTGGCTCAGTTGACTCAATAAGTAATCATAGGTAATTTAAAAAAGCATTTAAAAAAAATCTTCTGTTTTCAACTTTTGTCATACCTTCCCATGAAGACCCTGAGAATGCCGTGTTTAAACAAGCCAGGAACGATGTCTGTGATTAATCACTGTCTGTGAAATGTCTGTGGTTGTCTCAGTCTGTTGTGTGCACCCTGTGGCTTTGACCTAAGCCACAACCTTTCAAACTACAACCTCTTGGCTGAACCTGACCCACGGAGCAGCCACTGCATCAACTATGAGTGAAAGAGCCTTGTGCTTGCTTTACCCCTATCACTATAGGGTTTAGGCAGAAGAGCCACAAGGACTGAGATTCCTGCTTTCACAACCACTCTCACACATGTGATGGATATTTCCCTTCTTGTTTTCATCAGTGAGAAGCTGTTGTCTGAGCTTTTCCATGGTCTGCTTGAATAAATGTAGCCTGCATGTGTGTGCATTGTCTGGAATGACTCACTGTTCATGGTAATGGGTCTTGAAAAGATAGCGGAGAAATCAGAGATGAGTTTTAAAGCTTTGCATCATTTATGGTGTTGGAAGTAAAAATAATTTCTATAGAAATGAACAGATTTACAATAACTTTAATCAGAAAGGACCAGATTTTTTTTTAGTAAAGCTCTTTATGTGTGTGGGACTTCCCAGTATCCAGGGCAAACATATAAAAGGTATCATGTGGATACCTTTGACTTGATGGGAAACGAATGTATTTGAGGAATCTTCTGATCTTCTTCTTGTCTGGATATACAGAACATAGATCTGTTTATAGAGTAAAAAAGAGTTGTTATTATAGTATAACCACTTAATGCAAATTTGTTCTGGAGCATCCAACCCCAGGTGCACTGTGTTGAGTTGTCCAGACCTGACATTCAAGCTAATGAATCATGCATTAATTGCTTTCCCTTTGCAGCCATCAAACCCCGGCTGAAACAGCAGCTGAAGAATGAAGAAGTGGAGGTGGGAGGAACAGCCAGACTGCGCTGCGAGATCTCCATTAGCAAAGCCCAAGTGGAGTGGAGGAAAGATGGGGTCGTCCTTCAGTCAAGCTCCAAGTACGAGATGTGGCAGGACGGCACCCTCTGTGAGCTGCGTGTTCATCATCTGGAGCCCGGTGATGCTGGGGAGTATTCCTGCAAGGCTGGAGATGAGATGAGCTCTGCAAAACTGACCGTGAAAGGCAAGACCCATTTATCGGGGCAAGGGGATTTTCACTTTAGGATGCTAAGGTTTTGCAACATAATTGTGAGAAACAATTGTGATGAAACAAAAATCTTATGGTCAATGAATGCGCTGAAGCAAAGATTCACTTGGTGGACAGGAGAGGATAAGGATAAGTGATTTTTGACTCATAGCTTGAAATATTTGCTTGACATCATGTGCATGTGAGTGAACAGATGGCCCGACCCCAGCCTCCAGTCACACAGCAGCTGCATCTGGCCTTAACGTCATTGCAGACAGAGCTTGCTCTCAGGTTGGACCACGAGCGTGGAACAACCACCGCTGGCATCTCTACAGGCTACTCAATATTAGAGATGCTCTGTGCGTTATGCCCAGCTGCAACGTTTTGAGTGCAGATGGCAACCTCGGTTGTATGGAGATGTCCTGTGTTTGCTCAGATGAAGATTGCACTGCTCTTTTGGCATTCCCCAGCAGATTTTGGAGTACATACAGCTTCTGCCTGTTGCAGGCTGAGTGTATGGTCTTTGCACAGATCTGCAGGTGCCCAGCTCTCGCAGAAGCAGGACTCAAGCAAACCAAAGTGCAGATACCCTGTGTTCATGCTAATCCAGTAAATCCTGCTGAGAGCACAGAGCCCACCAGGTCTCCAGCCAGTTTGGAGTGCCAGCAAGGAGCACACGCAATTCTGTTTGCAAAAAGACAGCAGAGGGGATCAGGTTTTAATGTTTCTGTGAAGATTTCTAGGTGCAAATGTAACAAACTAGAAAACTCGTGAAAGATTCATTCATGCCTTATTCACCCAATTACAGTATCAAACATGTAACTAAAAAAAAAATCGGTATACAACGTATCTCTGAGAAAGGGCAAGTGCTAAACCCACAAACTGGAAGATACTGGCCATGTTACCAAATGTGCTGAAAGCAGCGGAGTTCAAAACATGGGATTTGGGGGCTGAGCAACCCGCTAAAAGCTGGCCCTGCTTTGAGCAGTGGTTAGACCTCCAGAAGTCTACTCCATCCTATGTTATTTGATGATTCTGTGATTTTTATCCATGTTTTCCCTTCTATGGCTTGACTACTGATGGACTGTTTGCAGAGCCTGACGTGACCATCGTGAGCGGCCTAAAGGACATGGTGGTGTCTGAAGGGGACGACGTCACGTTTCGGTGCCAGGTTTCTCACGAGAACGCAAGGGACGTTGAATGGAAGCTGCAGGATGTTGCTCTGCAAAACAACGAAATGAATGAGATCTCGGTGGAAAAAGGAAAGATTCACACCCTGACATTAAGGAAGGTGACGGAACAGGACATTGGCACCATCACTTTCCGAGTGGGACCCTACACTTCGAAAGCAGAGCTCACAGTAAAAGGTGAGGACTCTCTGTGATGTGGAAAAGGAACAGGATTGGTGACAACAGGTGACATTTTGCTTATGCTAATGGTATATTCAAGGCCATCATTCATCCCTGGTTGTCTCATATTAGTAAGGAGCTTGTGCATCTGAGCATACATGACGGTGGTGATGTGGTCTCACAGGCTGTTGTCACCATGGATAGGCAGTGGATATGTCACCAGGATCCTGAAGCTAATTGGTTTCTAGAGAAATTACTGGGTTAGCTCCAGTAGATGGATCGACAGATCTGTAATTTTCATTGCTTCCACTTCCATTTTGCTTTTTATTCTTTGGAGCCTTTATTTCTCTAAAGACTCTTCTGAATAAATTCTCAGTCAAACATCCTTCTCCTTCCCTCTTTGAAGCTGTTGTTCTGGTCAAAGTCCCCATCTCACCTGAACCAGTTAAAACATCTGGTTTTGATCAGTACTTCAGTAACAAATATTTGTGAGTGCATTTCATCCAAAACCTGTTCGCTTGTTTTAACTTCCCAATATATACCACATAAATTAAATTATTTTTTTTAATACTTAACTGCTCAGCTGTAGCTTTAACACTGCAAGTGAACAAGATAAAGATGACTTTATCTTGTAAATGCCTTTGCTGTGTTTGTCATTTCAGTGCCACCTCCAGTCTTTAAGGAGAAATTACAGAGCACAGAACTGCAGGAAGAAGAAACAGCCGTCCTCCGCTGCGAGCTGTCCCAGCCCAATGTGGCAGTGAAGTGGAAGAAGGGTGCCCAGGTCATTTCCCAGAGCTCCAAGTACGAAATCAGGCAGGAGGGAACAATCCATACTTTAAAGATTCATCACTTAAAACCCGAAGACTCTGGCAAATACACCTGTGATAATGGAAATGAACAAACCACAGCCACTGTAACTGTTAAAGGTAGGTTGTTTAGGTTGATTTTTTGGGGCTTTTTTTTTTTTGCCTTTTAAATTTTTTTTTAGTTTTTATTTTTTAAGATGAGAAACTTGTTCCACTTCCTTAGCTTAGGACTTAGGTTTTATCTGCTGCCCTTGACTCCAGATGCACTTTGCTGGCATAAGGCAGCTGAGTCCTTTTGCTTTCAGAAGTAAAATCCTGTGATGTCCTGAGCAATGAACATGGAGGGACCCAAGTGAAGCAACTGCTTCCATGGTCCTAGACCCAAAAGACTCTTTCTGGTCACTCAGAAAACCAAGGCTGGAGCTAAAATTAAAATGAGACCAATTTTGGTGCTTAACCATCCTTTGAACTGTAGTTGCACCTGGGAAAATGGTGCTCAAGAGTCAGAGTGCTCAAACTTAAATGGGTGCTCAACCCAGCTGATGGGCAAGGCACCTGAATACTTGCAGTGCCTGGGGTCTGAAAAATAGGTGTAATGTGCCAATATGTCAATCTTTTAAGATCTACTCTGATATTAATACAATCTTAAGGTAACTTTTCCTGATATGCAAGATCAGCAAAAATAAAGAGGAGCCAGGGCTTTCTTGTGAAATGCCATCTTTGGAAATACCCCTTGAGGGGTCTCCCATGAAGGGCACGCACTTGTCTTCTATCACACTAACTTCAGGATCCAGTGATACCAGAATATCTGTACTGTAAGCAGATCCTGTGATGGTGGCTGTCCGTTTGTGTCTCTATTTGTGGTCTCAGCCATTCCAGCACTCTTTGAATAAAACCTCCAAAACCAGGAAGCTGAGGAAGGCTCTGTGGTCACCCTTCATGCCCAGCTCTCCAAACATGATGCACCAGTGAGGTGGAGAAAAGGGTCAGTCTTGCTCCAAGCTAGCAACAAGTATGAGATGAAGCCTGTAAATGACGTAAATCAACCCACTAAAACTCCATCTTGACCCATCAGTGGTACACATCAGTGCAGAGACGTCCAGAGTTCATCTCTCTTCTAGGTCCAGTTTTCAAATGAGGGGCATTTTATAATGGTGTTTCTCCATGCGCCCTCCCAAATACCCAGGAACTTTGATTATTAGGTGTAGTTTTTTGAGCTGTGCCTTTCATACCCATTTGGAGATACAGCATTTAGATACTCAAAAGCCCATGTCCATGACCACTCCTGTGTAAGAAGGAATATATTCCCAGAGGTGATTGATGTGTGTGGTGCCCAGTGACTCTTAGGGAGTGCAGTGTGCTTAATGCTCCTGGAAATCCAGCACTTTATGTCATTCCTCGTTAGAGTCTTAAAGTAATTTTGGAGTTTGAACCAAATTCGGAATGGCACCAGTTTCATTAAATGCAAGACTTAGTGACACTGTCAACAATGAAACCTTTTTTTTCCTCTGATTTATCTCGGTTTAGCTTTGCCAGTAACCTTCACACAACCACTCCAGAACCAGCAAGCTGAAGAAGGCGGCACCGTTACTCTGAGCTGTGAAATCTCAAAATCAAATGCCTCTGTGAAGTGGAAGAAGGCCGGGACGGTGCTGCGACCAAGTGACAAATACAAGATGCGTCAAGCTGGCTCCGTGACTGAGCTGACCATCTGCAACCTGAGCGGAGCCGATGCTGGGGAGTACACGTGCGACACAGGGGACCAGCAAACCACTGCAGCTGTGCTCGTGAAAGGTGGGGCTTGGCGTGGGGAAGAGCTGAACAGAGCTTGGTACCGTGGCGGGGGCACATGGTTAAGTAATTTGACAGCTTGACATTGGCCTGTGCCCAATGACTATCATGAGGGTCTCAGAGACAAGCATGATTTCAGAGGGATAAGAACTGGCCAGCTATTTTATTGTATTATTGGGAGTGAAAAATAGGCCTTTAGTCAATGATTCTGTGGTTTAGTGTTAGCGTCACTGACTAAAATCTGTTGGCAATGTTTTCACAATACATTGCATTATAAATATATAGGTTATATTTATTATATGCACAATACAGTATAACATGCATACTTTATAGACTGTCATATATATGTGCATAATATATATGCAACCATACATGCATAATGCATCTGTAAGAATCTAACATATTACTACATGCTCATGTATGTACATTTTCATATATTTAGTGCTCAGTGCTTTGTGGTTGTTCTTTCAACGATTGGACTCAATGATCTTAGATGTCTCTTCCAACCTTAATGACTTTGTGATTCAAATAATGTAGTACTGTCAAGAAAGAGCGTAACAAAATATTTAACCCAGAAAACATCACTTGAAAGTACGTAACAAACTCTGTTGACCTTTCCATAAAGAACCAGCAGCAACCATAGTGGAGGCACTGAAGGACATCACTTTGCATGAAGGTGAAGACGCGGTGTTTGAATGCAGGCTGTCCCGGGAAACAGCTCAGGATGCTCAGTGGTTCCTGGGGGATGTTCCCCTGCAATCCAATGAGATGAATGAGATCAAAGTCCAAGGGACACGTCACACTTTGATCCTGAGGAAGGTGACACTGGAAGACTGTGGGTCCATCAGTTTTAAAGTCGGGGAGCATTCCTCAGCAGCACAGCTAATGGTCCAAGGTGAGCAGCCTCCCAGGAAGAGGGATTTAGAAGGTGCTGGTAAGCACTGTCAATATTGCTTTAGCTTCTGGAGAGGTTTATGTAGAGAGGAGAGGTCTCTGGAAATCTTGGGAAATTTGGTTTACCTAATTTAGGCATTTAAGAGATAAATGTGTACATCTGAGCTAGTCATTTCAGTCCTTTTTTTACAGTCCATGGAGTGAAGCAGGACCATTCAACTTATCATAAGACAAGCAGCTAAGATATGTCAGCATCAGTGCTGAAGAATGCCAAGAAGATGCTCTGAACTAACCCCATACTTACGAAGTTTTTAGGTCATATCTACTCCAAAAAAAGATCCAAAACCTCTAAAAAAAAAAACCTTCCAGAAACTGTCCAAAACCTCTGCAAAAACTTCCACTAAGTTCTATAGAATGATTCTGAAAGATGGGCCATGTCAGTATTCAGTTCCTGAAGGGGTCCTGCAGAAAAGCTGGGGAGGGACTTTTCAGAAGGGCAGGTAGTGATACGACAAGGGGTAACGGTTTTAAACTGGAAAAGGGGAGATTTAGGCTAGATATTAGAATGGGTGGTGAGACACTGGCCCAAGTTGCCCAGGGAAGCTGTGGATGCCCCCTCCCTGGCAGTGTCCACGGCCAGGTTGGATGGGGCTTTGAGCAGCCCGGGCTGGTGGGAGGTGACCCCCTCATGGCAGGGGTTGGACTGGATGAGCTTTAAGGTCCCTTCCGACCCAAACCATTCTGTGATTCTGTGATTCCAGTACCTTATCTTGTTTTTTCCTCTGTGATCTGGTTCACAATGTACCTATAGGCACCCAGTTCTGATCTGGGGGCAACGCCAGATCAGGCAGTTGCAGCAGTGTTGATACCCTCTTTCCCACAGTTGCTCCAGTTGCCTTTGTAAAGGCTCTCCACAGCTTGGAGCTGCAGGAGGGTGGCACAGCTCACTTGTCCTGCGAGGTGTCCAAGCCTGATGTCCCGGTTGAGTGGAAGAAAGGCACATCCGTCATCCGCTCCAGCCAGAAGTGCAGCATCAAACAGGAGGGGACCGTGCACACGTTGACCATTCATGACTTGAACCGTGCAGACTCAGGGGAGTACAGCTGCCACACAGCTGATGAGAAGACCACTGCCCGACTAGAGGTGAAAGGTATGGTTTCCTCTTTGCTCAGCAGTGGTCAGAGGTGTGCATGTCAATTTTTGGATGCAAGATGGGCATTGAGGTAGTGGAGCAAGTGCAGCATTAGCCACCAAGTTTGTCATGGGGCTGTAGCCCATGAAGTATAAGGAGAGGTTTGGGTAGCTGGGTTTGTTCAACCTGGGGAGGAGATGGTTGAGGAAGGACCTTGTTGCTGTCTTGTGGCAGAGTAATTTCCATCTGTGGAAGACCTGCAGGGGTCCCTTCAGCCTTAATTATTCTGTAATTAACCCCTGGCTGCATGATCTTAAGTTGTTCTTAAAATGGTGCAGCCTCGGGTCTGGTGGGTATTCTTTGAGTACTTTTATCCCACTCTGTGGTTTTATTTTGGGGATGAAAAACTCTCCAGGTTTCAGAAATAATTAAAGTCAGTTGGGAATTCTTTGTGAAAAGAAGTCTAGGATATGAGGAAAGAAAGGCAGCTATTGTAGAACTGAATTCTTTCCTGCTGGTTAACTCCTCTTCCTCCTCCTATATCTGGCTTACACCTTGACATCCCTGCCCCTCACAGGTCTCCTTAGGTAAATGCAGCCAGAATTGTGCATGAACTTCACAAATGGCACTATCAGTACCTTAAAAATAAAGCACTCCTCCATTTTCTATTTTTCCCTCACCTGTTTTTCCTCTCGGCGCCATTCTCCCCTTTCAAGCCCTGCCCGTGCTTTTCAAACACTGGCTGAAAAACGAGGAGGTGGAGGAAGGGCGCACGGCCGTGCTGCGCTGCGAGCTGACGAGACCCAACGCAGCCGTGGAGTGGAGGAAAGGAGATAAGGTGCTGCAGCCAAGTGACAAATATGAGATCCATCAGGAGGGGACACAGGTTGAGCTCTTCATCTACGATGCTGAGGCTCGGGATGCTGGCGATTACACCTGCGACTCAGGGGACCAGCAGACCACGGCATCATTGCAAGTCAAAGGTAAGAGAAACTTTGCTTGGAGGCTGAGAACTGATGGATGTGGTTGACCTCCACAGGGGTGATAAGGGATTTTTTATCACTGAATTATCATCAACGCTCTGGATCTGTGATTTACAACTACAGGAAAGGGTTTGATCTGCAATCTGTTCCTCAAAGAAGGTGCCTTTTAAACCCAATTCTATTTCTGCACTTGCAATTTCGATCTCTCTGTGAGAACTGGGAGCAAAACTGCAGCTGCTGCTAATGGAGGGTATGTATAAGAGCATTTAGAAAGCTTGCCTGCTCCCTGACAATAAGAAATGTGAGTATTTCACCAAACCTAGAAAGGACCATTTTAAACACAATCTGAGCAGCCCAATTTATGGCTTTTTTTCCTAGCAGCTATCATTTTGGATCTTACCATTTGACTCATTTTATACTTTTACATATTCTTTTCGTAATTAGGTTAATTTTAAAGCATCAAGATTATGGTTTTAGATCATAGAATGGTTTTAGTTGGAAAAGACCCTTAAGATCATCAAGTCCAACCATCAAACCAGCCCTAGGTCCATCACTAGATGATGTCCCTAAGCACGACATCTACTCTTCTTTTAAACACCTCCAGGGATGGGGACTCAAGTACCTCTCTGGGCAGCCCATTCCAGATCTTGAGTTTTGCCTCCATAACCAGCTCCAATTCGGAGCGTGTGTTTTCAGCAATTAAATGGCCAAATGCTGATTGGTACTGCTGTGCCTCCAACAGCTTACTTTGAATATTGTGTGTATGCCCACATGAAGCCCCTTACAGGTCCTGTGACCTATGGCAATCATTTATGTAGCAGCAATGGGCACTCTCAATGTATCAGCACCTGATTCCCATGGATGTGTGGCTATGGCACAACTCAAAGTCCTGCTCTGGGCTTGGCGTTGCCAGCAGCCAAGTTGTGCTTCAGAAAGATGGAAACAGCCAAGCCGGAGAAGTTGCAAGCAAGTTTCTCACCTCTGAGCACTGTCACTGATGCAGTTGCCTCTCCACCGCAGTGCTACCCGTGTTGTTTAAAGAAGAGCTGAAAAACGTTGAGTCTGAAGAAGGGGGAACGGCCGTCCTGCGCTGTGAGATCTCCAAGCCGGAAGCCCCCATTGAGTGGAGAAAAGGAGGAGTGGTCATTCAACCCAGCGACAAGTACGAGATGAAGCTGAAAGGCAGCGTTGCTGAGCTGATCATCCACGGTGTAGAGCCTGATGACTGCGGCGATTATACCTGTAGCACTGGCGACGAGATCACCACAGGTTCAGTGTATGTGCAAGGTACGGTGAAATGGGGTGGAAACGCCCTGATTTTGCTGCCTGGATTTCTTATTCCAAAATCTTTGGCAGTAATTGGCCAAACTTGTCTCAGATGCAAACAGCTGAAAGTCCAATCATTTCTTTTCTGATTTCAGTGATGATATAAACTCTTACATCCAGAGTAAGAGCTTGGACTAATGTTTATAATTTATAGAAATTCAAAGTACCGACCCTACTGTGTACCATAGCAAATGGTGGTACTGCTGAAAATCCATTTGCTTGGAGCAGTGGTTGCAAAAAATACTGAACTTCTTGTTATTGCTGATTACAGCTTCTATCATTGATACTCTTATTATTCTTTTAAAGGATTGTAAGAAAATTTTTAAAACTTAAGCTACCTCTCTGCCTCCCACCTCATACAATGTCAGTGTAGGTGGTTGTAACGCACGGGAGAGCACGTCATAACCTGGTCATGGAGTAGAGATTCCTCCCAATTAAACAGCATTTGCAGACACAAATGCAAAGCAGGTGAAGGATGGAAGGTGATGCCTTAATCCCTTAAAGAAAATTTAAGCTCTTTTTTTCCCCGGAACAGCATCACAAGTCTAGCTGTCCTGGACAACTTGCAGTGTCATTTGGGCTAGTTCTGCAGGAAGAGACATGAGTATGTTTATGCTTTTGTGTTTCTTTGGCACCTTCTCTCACTCTGTTATACAGAAGAAGCAGCAGTGATAGTTTCTGGTTTAAAGAACACAGACGTCTTTGTGGGTGAGTCGGCCACGTTCACCTGCGAGCTCTCGTACCCGGGCGTGAAGAACGTGCAGTGGTGGCTCGATGGATCTCCCCTTCACAACAACTTTGTGACTGAAATCTCTGAGCAGGACGGGATGATCCACACTTTAACCCTCAATGACGTGGCCTGCCATGACTCAGGCACAGTCACCTTCAGAGCTGGGTCCCTTATATCTTCTGCTAAATTATTAGTCAAAGGTATTTCACTGCCAGAAAGACACACGTGGCCACCTCTGGACTTGCTCAGTGCGCTAGTGCTTCTGCCTTTCTGGCTACCCTTACTAAATCCCTTCACAGTTCTTCTGTGTCCTGCAACCCTCCACCTCTGCAAGTCACCCATACTTATGTCAGAAATCTTACAGGTACAACCACATCAATTTTTTGGAATGGTTCAGGTGAGAAAGGGTTGCAGGGTCAGGGCTGCTGCTCTCACCTGGGATCTAAGTAGAGTTCAACATCAATCACTGTGGTAGCGCCTGATTTTTTTCATAATTCCCCCCTTCAACTCTTTTTATAATAACACAAAATACGCTGTAGCTGTAAATTCACAAAATTACCACTGTGCTGCTCCATAGTTAGGCAACTGGTGCAGAGCTCTGTATATTCTCAGGACAAGACTTTGAGCTGTTATATTCTCAGCTCCAGAGCTCTTTCTGGAAGTCAAAGGGTAGGTGACATTGGGTCAAAACAGTGACAAAATGAGTGGTGATAAGAAGTGACCACCTCATTTGTTGACTGCCAGAATAGTAATGGTCATCACTGCACTATAAAAGCTTTGTGGTCTGTTCAATAAATATTTTTCTTGTTTGGTAAGGGTAGCCACAAGCCGCAAATAACACTGAGCTCCAGACTTGATGAAGCAAGCGCCTTCACATCCAATCCTTTTAAAACCATTGGGAAAGGTTGTTATTTTTCAGACAAAAGCAATATGTATTCTTGCTTGGAAAAGAGATTTGTATATGTGGAGATATAAAAAGTAAGGAGTTCTTTATTAATATCAACCCCCACACTATATCTGTCTATCATGACAGGAATGATCTACGATATGCAATTGTAGTCAGCGAATTATGTCTTCTTCTCTTTATAATGCGTCCCTTGTACATTCAAAAAATTCAACTCTGCAAAAATAAAATGCCAAATCACTTCTTCCTAACATCAGAATGATGCAGCAACAACATAGTGTGCAAACCCCACAAATTCTGTGTCCATTTGTATCAATTTTGAGTTTCGTATTTTCAGAGACAAGACCCGGTTCTGAGCTCTGTAGGCAAAGATATCCAGTGGGCCTAAAACATAAATTAAAAAGAAATGCATCATTAGATATTCTACTCAGTTAAATATAGGGCTCCTGAGAAGTCTTCACTTCTCAGAATCACAGCATTGTTGTGCTTCTATTAAGGCAGGTAATGTGAACCTGAACCACAGTAGTATATGACTATAATTGGATTAGGATGAGAAAGGTATTTAAAAAACACCCCAGTTACACCCTGCTCGAGAACACTTGACTAAATAAGAAAGTAAAACAGTAGTAAAATTCTAACTGTGCTTGTATTAACAGGCAATTTCATGTACTTTATTTTGTTCAGAAATCTAAAACTGGATCTGTCTTCACAGTAGCCATATTTCAGTCTATCCAGCTTGTTCTCCATCAAGAAACAAGTTGTCTTTCTCTCTCTTCCATGTGCCCCATCCTCCTGATGTAAGGCATGCTTGTAACTGGGTATATTTTGTTAGACGTGAGATCTTATCATAGCTTTTCTTTTTGGGCCTTCACGATGTCATTGCCCTATGGCTGCACTCATTCAGTGGCCCAGCATGGCAGCATCTTCACATACAGGCAACGGGAAAAGGAAAAGGTTGAAGGAGATGCCGTCTTCTTCTGACCTCCTTGGGCATGGTGAGAATGCCAGGCCCAAGGTACACGTTATCTCCTAAATCCCAAGGAGCTTTCTGCCATTGTGCATGGTTGAATAAGGCCAGCAGTGGCAAAGAGCAATGGGGCAGTGGAACCAGGACACTTCCCTTCTCCAAGACCACAGGTGACATTTGCTGCGAGGAGCACATGCCCTCATCTTATGAAGGAGGATGGCAGTGTACTCCCCATCTGCACAAATACCTTCTTGCTTCTTCAGCCCTGGTGTAACCAAAACATCTCCATGATCTGCCATTGATGCCTCTTCTCTGTAGACACACACACAGACAGATGGAGTGGTAAAGGGAGCCTTAGAGAGCAGGATCAAGCCTTGCAGCAGCTTTCCAAAAGACATTTGCAAAACGATCGTTGCTTCCCAAGGTCTGCCAGCAGCATCCTAAATCCTCAACGTGATGCGCCATTTTCAAGAGGAGCATTCCAGACAGAGGCCCAGTGTAGTTTATTCTTGTGATCTATTTAAAATTAACGACATAGATCAGCTTTCTTTGACTGTCACATTTTTATGTCCCCTATCAGTTTTTGGGGGGAGTTGACATAGTTCTGCTGAGAAGGATGTTGCAGAGAGACTTCAATTTTCAGACTTCACTGAGGTTTTTCTGTTTAGCGTATATATCGCAAGTGGTCCAATTTGACATCTCAGAAGGGATTCCTTGGCTGTTTTTGGAAGCTCACAGTATTTTGAGGTTAGATACATCTGCTGTGTTCCACAGCTGCCTCCCAGAAAGCAGAACTAGCATTTTTAAAGAAAGTATTCGCATCTGAGTATTGCATTTCTTTCTGAAGAATGCTTGCAGTTAACTCATACAAGGAGCCTCCAGTAGGGTTTGTGGCATTTTCCTGTTGCTGTAAGGTTGAGTGCTATGAAGAACCACTCATGGCTGCCTGTCCGTTGCACTTCTCTGTCTGAGACTTATGCTCCTGCCATGTTCTGGGAAGCAGAAGTGCTTCACATCCAGTGCTTCCCAGTCTAGAGGCTTTCAGCAATGCTGGGAGGAAAACCAAACCTGGAGAGACTCCTAGCAGGTGTTCTGCACAGGAATTCACATTCACAATGGGCCTTAATTGCTGGTGGCCCATTTTCCAGTGTGGTAGTTATAGTCTAATAGTTATCACAGAATGGTTTGGGTAGGAAGGGACCTTAAAGCTCATCCAGTCCAACCCCTGCCATGGGCAGGGACACCTCCCACCAGCCCAGGCTGCTCAAAGCCCCGTCCAACCTGGCCTTGAACACTGCCAGGGAGGAGTTTTGCTTCAACCCTGCTTGATGCTGACACAAGCACAGACTAAACTGCTAATCCCCAGTATGCCCAGCAGCTCCCCGCTTGCACTGTCACTCTGCTTGCTTCCCACAGCCTCTGTGCTTGTCAAAAAAAATCTCTAAATTGCCATTTCCATGAGGATCCACTAATGCATGTCCTTCCTGACGTGTTGGTTAACAGATCCAACCATTGAAGTGGTCAGTCCCATGCAGGATATAACTGTTGATGAAGATGGCACAGCAGAGTTCATATGCCAATATTCTAGGCCAGTACACGCCATATGGAAGAAAAATGATCAGGAAATACATGCAGATGGGCAGCGAGTGATTATCATTCAGGACTGGAATGTGAGCACGCTAAAAATTAAACCTACGGTACCAGAAGACACTGGCATCTATTCTTGTGAAGCTGAAGGCACTAAAGTGATGGCTACACTTGATGTTCAAGGTGAGGTCTTCCAGCCAAAGAGGAAGACTGTCATGGGGTCCAATTAAAAGAGGTGGAAAATCATGGCAGCATCTCACACATCAGATACCCGCTCTTTGGTGTTCACTTCAGTACTGATAACGATGATAAAAGTAGTCGGAAGCTAATGGGAATTCAATGTGAAACTGCAGCATTTCACTGGAGCTTACTTCTAATTAAAGCCCACTGATTACACCACTTCATATCTCTTCTACAGTGAACTGGAACATCAGGGCAATGGGATGTGTCCTGCCGAATTATTGAAAATTGTAGATATGTTGGTCCAAAGGAATAATAAAAATACTTTTTTGCTGTTACAGAGCTTTTATAAAACACAGAGTGCCTTAAAACCTGTAGCTAACGGATAGTGTGGCATTTAATTAGTTAATTAGTTTGGTGTTTTGCTTACTTCAAATACTGATCATGCAGTAATTGCCTTCTCACTTGTCATCAGCAGCTGTTAGGGTCCTGAGAAACAGCAATTAAAAAATCAAACATAGGTTTAGGATTTTAGGTTGATGTTTCTTATTTTCTTTCCTGCTGTGCATGGAATTCTTGGTTTTGGTCAGGAGGTGAATCGGTGTGATCAGCAAGAACAGGGGTCCTGATTAGATACCTGAAATATTGTGGTTTGTTTGGCAGTTATGTTTTCTTGTCTAATCAGAGTTGTGAGTACAGACGAGCAGGGTATTATTTACTGTAATGTTTTCTACATTGATGAATGCTTTCGATTTTAAGGATTTAAAAAGATGTTAATGAACACAATCTAAAAGCATCCCAATGGAGGTAGGATTTGCAATTACCTGCTTTTCATACTTAGGGAAACCAGCACTCCAGATATGCACAAGTAAACAGCTTAGATTTATTCTAACAAAATTATCCATTCTCCAAGGATTTACAAACCCCTCATTGTCCTCTATAAGTATGAATATTAATATACACAGAATTTTTTTTTAATAATTCATGGAGGTTTTTTAATGTTGTTTTAGTTGGGGTTTTTTTGCAGAGGGAGGTGGGTTTCTTTTTTTTGGTGTTTTGGGGGTTTCTGTTGGGTTTTTTTTGTTGTTTGTCTTGGTTTTGCTGCTGTATTATTTTTTCCTTACAACAGTTCCAGATAACGGTTATAGAGCTCTAAACAGGAAT
>NW_010159283.1:18958-19374 GCF_000695765.1 Mesitornis unicolor
CTCAGGGCGTTAGTTTATATTATAGATCATGCTGACCATTGTGTGCTATTCATGTAAATTGTATTTACTCAGCTGTGCATTCCCACTGCTGTGGATGTAATTTGTCCACATAGCTGGTCTAACACGAATTATATCCACATGCACCAGCTCACATTTATTTGTGCATCAGGCTGATTGCTTCTGAATAAATGCCAACTGACGCATGACTCTGCAGCAAAGTGTGTAGACACGTGCGTATTTCTGACCACACAATTCACTGCATGCGCCAGAGAAAATAAACCTAATACGCTGTCATGGAGCTTTTGTAATAATTCAGAAATTTCTATGCATAATACGGTTCACAGAATCACAGAAGATTAGGAGTCGGAAAGATCGAAAGCTCCCACAGTCCAACCCCTGCCAGAACAGGATCACCC
>NW_010159284.1:0-224 GCF_000695765.1 Mesitornis unicolor
GCATGGCACCCTTTCTCGTGGGTTCCTCTACAACTTGGAGGAGGAAGTTGTCATCTACGCATTTGAGGAACCTCCTCAATCGATGCTCCCCCGCTGTGTTGTCCTTCCAGCAGATGTCAGGATGATTGAAATCTCCCATGAGGACCAGGGCTTGTGAATGCAAAGCTGCTGCTATCTGTTTATAGAGGGCCTCATCCACTCAGTCTTCCTGATCAAGTAGCCTG
>NW_010159285.1:0-1318 GCF_000695765.1 Mesitornis unicolor
ATGTTCTGTGATTCTGTGATTCTGTGAACAGGGACCATCACATACGCAACCCTGATCTTACAGACAGCTGGAGACTATGAGAAGGTCAGGTGTCTCAAGTCTCCAAAGCAAATAGGGAGCACAAATCAGGTATTTAGACTTTCAAAACGAGCACCACAGATGCAAAGCTATCCAGTTCCTTCTACTGCTCCTTGAAAAGTCTTCAGAATGCAAAAGGCAAAAACCTGAAATAGATTCACAGCCTATCTCCTTCCAGACAAGGCATTTCTGCCTCAGTATTTATGCTCCTGCAGCCTGCCAGCTTCAGCATTACAATTTGACTTTCACATTATTGTTGAGATTCTTTTTTCTTTAATTAAAGTGACTAAGCCACGTGCAGACTCCACTTTTTCAAGTTTGTCTTAAATTGCAAGAGATGTGCCAGCTTGCACTGACTTCAGAGTAAAAAACATATGATTCATGGGCCTATATAACATGTTACACTCAGAAATACAGCCTACATGCTGCTGGCACTTAATGTTCAACATTCCAACAGGATCTCCTCATCATGTCAGCAGATAGGGTCCCACATCTCCCATTTCAATGCTAAATAATCCAAGGCAGAATTCGTGTCACTGGCACCACTGCATGGATGGCAAGACAAAATCTCCCAGTATAGGAATTCCTAACAAACCATACTGCAGATCATCTTGGAACGAGTTACTTTGCCCTCATACCTATTCCCACATCCACTGTTGTTTTTTAAGAAAGTGAGAGAAAAATTATCAACGGTTTGTAGGCAAACTCTAGGTTCACACATGGACGTAAACAAGGCACGTAAGAGCTTAACTAAACAAGTCAAACAACTAAAATTCTGATCTCTGCACAATGCTATCCAAGATATAATTCTAAGAGACTGAAGCTCAGAAAGCTCATTTCTTTAAAACCACTAGAATGTACAGGAACAGAAGTCCTCTTTTGTTCACCAGCTTTCCATTCAATAAAATCCCCCATTTGTCTTTCCTTTCCTAGACTTTTCCTCTGGGTAATCAGTGCCAGCTGCCAATTAGGGCTGACAACAGAAGAAAGTCTTTCCATGATCTTCAGTCATCACTACATAAAACACCACCGTGTAACTCCATTCTCCACTCAGTTCCTTCTTCTCAAAAAGAAAATTTAAAATAAGTTTACTGCTGTTTTAATCCTTTTCTTGTTCTCTGGCCAAAGCCAAAATTCTTTCCAATCCTCCCATTCTGGACTTTGCCTGTGAATACTGAGTACGCACACCGGGCTTGCAGGCTGCAACTTCAGCTAAATTGCTGCTGCCACCATTCCTGCT
>NW_010159285.1:1349-15773 GCF_000695765.1 Mesitornis unicolor
TCATAAAATATTGATTTCTGCAGTACATACCCAGTAAAGGAAAAAAAAAGTAATCAATTTTTCCCTAGGCACAGCAAACTGGCAACAACATAACAGATTAGCCTGTCAGGTTAGTATGCAAGACTAGCATCCAAAAATGAACCGACGAGACAACACGAAGAAGGTGGGAATGTCTAAGGGGAAAAGGGGAATGCAAGCAGGGGTTGTACCAGAAGAGAAGCAGACAAGAAAAGGAGACTGTGAAAGATGTGGTTTGTTACATCTTCGAAATTCTTATTACAACGGTGTTATAAGAAAGCAGTCTCCCGCATTAGCTTTTCTACAGGAAAGCCAGCGATGGTCTGTATGATTCCACTACACCCACCCACCCTGAGAAATTTTGGCATGCACATTGGAACAGTGTAATAATTACAAATACAATCACAGTAATTAGCAATCAACAAAAAGTGGGATGACGAGTTATGAAGCGTTTGTATAAAACGGCTGCACACCTTACAGCATCAGCATCGATTTGGAGAACCCATGACAGATTCCCACAGTAAAAATGCTCTAATTTTCTAAAGAGAAAGCCACAGGTAAAGTTTGATGAGAGGCAGGAAGCAATAACATGTTGTACATCAACCAAATCCATTTGAAACAGTATAAAACCTGAGCAAACCGAATCACCCAGGTAGGCTGAAGTAATCCTTTTCCCACCTTGCATTCTCTACTCTCAAAGCTCCCCATCGTGACTCCAACAACTTAAAGTTTCAGCGAAGTTCTCCAGGCTCTGCACGAAGAGCGCCCTGGAAAACCCATGCTGCTATAGAGCAGATGCTCAACGACAAACCTGCCTCCACCACAGGGGCCGCGGAGACCAAGCAAGGGGCCGCGGAGACCAAGCAAGGGCCTCATCCCAAGAGATGCCTGTGGAAAAGCCAGAGCTCGTGGAAGACAGCTTCCCCTTCAGTGCAGCCATGAGCCATGCATCAGGAGCCAACTTCTCATAACAGGCACAAATACACATTAAAACAGAGCTCCAAATCAGTGGAGCTTTTTATATGGTGTAATAGATCCCAACTGTTTCAAAACATTAATATTGAGCTCTCAGGACTAAGGATATGGTATCAGGTCCAGGATACATGCTTTTAAAAAGTCTCTAAACGCTTATTCATATAATAAACCACAAAAGCTCTAAAGAAGCTGTTGCCATCTGTTTTCTGGACTCTTATATTTCCCTACCCCCACCAAATGCTATTTTTCTAGGCTACGATAAAAAGGAGACAAAAGAAGAAACTAGAATCAGAATTTTAAAATCATTATTATACCGTACAGGTTTAGAAAAAGTAAATTGTTGATGCAGCTCTCTGCTTTTCTATTTTCAACTGAAATTAGGTGCAGTACTTGCTTTGGGGAGGGCTACAACTACTGTGTTATGCTTAAGGGTCCCGAAACCACTGGCTGTTGTTTACAAAGATGTCCTCCCTCACCCACACTTTACTTCAGATTATCAGCTCCGACAGGAAGTTCACACTCTCCAGTCCCACCAGGGCATCACATTAAGTGCTTTAAAAGCCCAGGTAAAGACCTAGTAAGTGAGAGTAGGCACTGATGCCCAAGGCGCGCACACAACACTTCAAGGCCAGTTCTACCCCCAGCCAAGGGCAGGATTTAAGCAATCTTTTCTCTGCAGGGAATATCCTGAATCAGAATCCACAACACTCAAGATTCATATACTTCACTCTTCAAATGCAAAGGTACTTAAAAATTCTAAAACTCTAAAGTTCAAAATGTGAAAAATAGTCACCTTGTCATGGTGAGAAGGAACTCTCAAAGTTTTAAGCATTGCCATATAATGAGGTACTGAACCTTTCAAAAAAGCGGTGCTCTGTTTTCAGAATAGCTATTAAGCAGTTTGAAATTACTTCACCTTATCTTTCACTCACCAAAATGCAAAAAAGTTAGTGACAGTAAGACACAGAGGACAAGAAGTCCCAAGTATCGCTGCAAATCCTTCACTGGAAGTAGACGTGGCCAAAACAGTTCCATAGGTTCCAGCTGACCAGGTACAGCGGGGCAGTCTCCCAGAGCAGCTCTGTAGTAAGTGGGCTACATAGCTACTTTTTCTTAAATCATCACTATTTACTTCACCCATTCCACTAGCCAGATAAAACCAATAAATCCCACAAATGTGCTAAGAACTCCTGAGCTCAGCAATTAAAGGAAAAACATTCATTAGATTCTTACACTTGGGCAGGATAAAACTTAGTTCTATGTTGCCTTTAAAAGCCTACCCTAACAAAATATCACTGAACAGCTTAGATTTCCAGCCCACACATGTTGGTTATCAAAAGAAACAGCCATGAGAAACAATGAGGGAGAAAGCTTGCACACATTTCTTCCTTAGACTCCAGAAACCAGTTGTATTGAAAAAAACAGTCAGCCACCCAGCACCAGTGCAGGAACAGTCACAAGCACCAGGGGTTAACAGCAGTGGGGTCAGATAACTTGAAGGGAACAAGTGCTGCCCGATTTCTTCCTTCCGAGATGCAACGAGAACTTCTTAACCAACAGTAATGCAGCTACCAACAACATCTTGCAGAGCACAGAAATAATCAAGCAGCTGCTCGTTGCTCTGGAGGTTGTCCCCAGCTCTAAGTTTAACTTAGTCACGTTCAGGCTCGTGCTGTACCAGTCTATAAAGACCTGACCTAAACAGCATAAAAATATAGTAGTACAGTTGCTTTGTATTTATAATAAATTATACAGTCAAGTCTTGTCTCAAAACACCAACTCTGATGATTATGAACTGGATGCTACTTTTGTCAGCTTTAAGGATACTCGTTACAGGTTGGGAACGAGGTGAACAACACACAAAGGTCCCACAAATATCCCTCAACAGAGCTGGGACATCCCTCATCTAATCTCCAAGTCACCACAGTTCAGCTGTGGACACACTCGTATCACTAAGGCAGTGTTCAGAGTCATCCCATCTCCTGGACAAAATCATGGGCCTATACTTCCGAGAAACCCACCACACAACTTGGACTGGATTTGGATGACCTGTTCATACAATCCAGTACTAAGGCACACAAAAGTACCTCATCTGCAAGGCAGGAAGTTTTAAAGAAACTCAACACTGACCAGCACTGACTTTGACTCTGAATATACAATATGCAAAAATGACCCTTTGTCTTCTCAGGACAGACAGGTCAGAGCTTAACACTTCACCAGATGAAAGACTAAAGCTAAGCAAGAGAGCACAGAGAAGCGAATTCCAGCAAACTGTTCTAAGCACAAACACAGCAGCCTTTCTTGAACTGCAAAAAAGTTCCTCCGACCATCAAGCCTCCACAGAGGTTGCCAAATCCTGCCTCTCCGCTCAGGATGATCGGTTCTTCAGCCAGCAACCTCTGAATGCTCAGCACATGCTTTGAAGAACAAGATGCTGTTTTGCAAAAAGGTGACAGATCTCAGACAGATGCCTTCATCCCATCCCACCCTCACCCAGTGAATAGCCTGTCTTCATTTTGAGGCTGTAACACACTTATGTCACAGGCTTTTTTGTTTGTTTTTAAGACTTTCTGGTTCTTCCTTACTAGGCTTCACAAGTAATAGATCATTCATGATCACATGTAGGCAAATAACCACAGGTAACATCCTATACAAGTTTAGAAGCTCTGATCAAAGAGCTCCCTGCAGGAATTTTAGATTCTGTGTGTTGTATACAAAAGGTATGTGCAGGGCATAAATAAAACAATACTAGAAAGGCACAAAGACAGCATATTTTATTAAGTGAGACACTTGACAGAAGACCTGTGAGATGGTGCAATTTAAAGTCTAAGTATGTGCTGTGACATGGGAGAGAGTAAGAGAAGGATATCAAGGAGCAAGATTTACAAAGGTTATAATTTTCAATGCCTATCACTGTGTCATCTATTCTAGACACTATGGGAGAAGCAAGTTTAAGAGTGTATAAGAAAACTTACAACAACATAGATGCCAAAATGAGATATCAAAGCAGCCTTCCCAGAACAGAGTGGAAGTATCTAAATCTGATTTCTTAGAGAAAGCACAAGAAAAGCCTAAAGGTGAATTCAGAATCCAACAAGCCACCACTCTGCTGATGTTGGTGGTCAGAGCAATGACTTCTCTTAAGCTGAATGGTACTTGAACTACAGCAGAAAATGAGTTTTTCCTCAAGCTTTGGAGTATATCTTTGCAATTCCAGGTATTCCTCACACATTTGTCAGCTTGCCTTTTCTTAGAAGTATTCAGGAGAATTACTGGCACAAAGATTTTTTTCTTTTTTGAAGGATGAGTTGAGTATCGCTCTGCATAAGCAGGTGAGCATCACATACAGAGAACTGCCAGCAAATAGCAGACTGCAATACATGGGAGATTTTGCAAAGAATAATTTCTGCTGTCTTTGGGCAACTGTGCAAAGGAAAGTAGATCCCCTAGAAGCCATTACACCATCAGCTAGGGATGGCTGTTTTGCTAAATTGCTTCCTCAGGAGGCATGGATAGCAGAGAAACACGTTCAAACCCAGCCACTCCATTCAGCGCAAGGTCAGATTTTTCCAAGTATGCAGTATGGATTCAGCTGTGATCCTATTGAGTTTAGAAACCATGCTCTAGTCAGCTTCCACCAACACTAAGCACTACTGGAAACTTCAGCCAGAGCATTTCACCAGTTCAGTGTCCCACGTATTACCACGGTGCACTAAAGTCCAGAGTTCTCATTCCCTGCAGTACTAAGATGCTTACAGAACAGACTGTTCCTGGATCTGTAATTTTATATCTGGTACTTCTAACAAAGGAAAATACAATATTTAAGCTGGTCCTGTGGGACAGAGCACAAGACTTTGCTGGATCTTATGAAAGGAGCAACATCACAGTTGCTTTGAGCATCTTGTTTCTGAATGCAGTGCAGGCACCACGTATTCTTTAGAGGCCCTCGTTTTCTGCACATCCATGTGTATGGGTATTAGTGAAACTCAAGTATTAAATTTGAAAAGGCAAAGATAAGTGTTTCAATAAAAGCAATGAGCATCCTCAAATCTCCTCCTCCTAGAAAAAGTATTGAGATCTTTTTTAGCTACTCAATATTCAGACAAGGAAACTCAGAATAGTGAACAACGATCAAGATGAGGGGAGTTACCTATTCCCTTATAACGTTCTCCAAACCATTAGAACAACACAAAAAAGGAAAAAATATTTCCTTGTAGTTGCAACATGTTAAGCAAGGAATTAAAAATCTTTCCTATGCAGTCAGAAGCCTTTACAAAGGAGTTGCAAGGTTGCAGAAAGGCAGCAAACCCTTGGCCTGCAGCCAGCCTGATGGACCAGCAGGGAATCCACGAGAGGAAACACTCAGTCACTCCCCATAGACAGCAATGCACTGCTCCAGGAGCGCAGGAAGGGGGTATTTGGGGCAACAAGTGAGAAGCAGTAAGAAATAAGAGAAGTATGACAAGAATCTAAACATGCCAGAATGCCTGAACAGGAAAAACTCTGCATTACTGAGGTCTAATGGAGAATCAGAGCGTGCTACACACACTTTGGTTTGGGGGCAAGCTTCAGTTGAGACAGGACAGTGAGCTGCAGTTCACTACCACGTTTCATCATATTAAGGAACTGTCCTTACCAGACACAAAGGTTTATGCACCAAGAAATGCTTTTGTGCACCTTGTCAGAGATCACATATTATACATGTGACATGAGCCGTCTTGAAAGAGCTCCAACGTCTTGCTGACAGCTAAGTTACAAAGTTAATTTACAACCACACTGGCAAACTGGAAGAACTTGGGTAAGCCCAGGGTCAATGTGCATCATCTATCCACTACAAAAAAAACCAAACCAAACCACAAAAAAACCCAAAACCACACAACAACAACAAACCACACACAAAACCCAAACCAGAAACAAACAACAAAAAACTAAACCAACCCAAAGAAACACCCAACAACCAACCAAAAAAACCCAAACAGAAAACAACCATGAAACAAACACCACACCCCTGCCCCCCTGCCAAGCTACACATTTTGTTTAAAGGCAGTGGTGATAATATTTATGCTTCAAAAATTATTTCCACAAGCCAGAAGGCTAAACCCAAGGCTTACCAATAGTCAAGAGCTGTGTTTCACAAGCACGACTGTACTGTAGTACCTCTGGGTCAAAACCTGCCAACCTGTAGCCTTCACACTGACACCCTCACAACAGCTCCGAATAGGAAGTAAAGGGTATCATGTTCAACAGAGAAGGCAGGGGGGAATTTCACTGAGAAGAAAGTAGTTGTTCAAGTTGGAGCTTGGCCAGAACCCAGGGGTTAATGCACTAACACTTGTGGAAAGAAAAATATACCAGTACTGTGAATTTCTCATGGAGCAGAAGGTATTCCAAACCACGGTTTCATCTTTCTTCTAAAATAGCACACATTCCAGCAGCATCGTGTTTTCTCATGTGCAGTATCTGTGGAACGTTTATTTCCCAGTTTGGGACGTGTAGCACTGAACACAGCACTGCTGGCTGCTCCTGCTCAGAAGCTGAAAAAAGCGGTAGCAATTTGGACACCGTCCTGAAGTGCGGTGAAGAAAATGATACCAATGCCATTTGGAGCTGTTTGTGAGAGTTATCACACCATTGCTCAGATTAGAAATTCCACTTGCATTTTACAAAATGCATCAAGTGAAATGTTAAGATTTTGGTTACCTAAATACTAGGCTCACAATGCAAAAAGGCAACAAATTAACTTTAAAAATAACAGCTCAGGTTAACAGCACTTGGAGAACTTTTTAGTTTTTAATCAGGACACAGTATTTTTCCTATAAAATTGTTTCTAAAGAAAAATTACAGTCACTTGCTTTTGCTGCATTCATGCCTTTCCTCCAACTTTTTCTAGCTATATGCTGGTAAGTGAATCTTCTAGTAAGAATAGTTACAGAAATAGCAAGTTCAAGTGAATGTAGTAGAAAATTTCAGGAACAGATTTTTCATTCATAATCAGCTATGGGCATGAGAAATCACTCAGTTGGTCACCTAGTATAAAAAAAACCTACCCAACAGTAAAACAGGTACTTCATCTGAACAGAAGTTTCAAAAACATAATACAGATTTACTCAATTAACTGAGTATCTTTCATTAATAACTAAAAAAAGACAATCAGTTTTCCATTGTTATTCACAATTTCACAATCAGAGTAGTGATTCAACTTACAGAAGAGGGGAAAAATAGTTAAAGTGTAGTCATGGTCACAGTAATGGGATGACATTAACCAAAATAAAAGTTTGGCCACACAGCAGGAATAATTCAAGTTCAGACTGTCCGGCAACCGAACAGTTATCCAAAGGTGGGTAATCTGTACCATTTAAAAAAAAAAAAAACAAACAATACCAGTCAAAATAGCGACTAAGTACTTTAGTGTAAACAAAAATAATCCTAGGGAAGTGAATAAATGATTCACAGATGTCTCTGACTTGATAAGCATGTATTTCCTTATAAGAGCACTAACTTGAGTCTGGGATGTTTACCTTGGTTTATGCATTTAATTGATACAGCAATCTTTTAAAGAAACATTAACACACCTAGGACCAGAAAAAAGTCTTAGCTTTTTGTGTTCTCGATCAGACAAGTGACTGGAATTAACAGTAATTCATTATGCCTTTAAACACCACCTATGTGTCTGAAGTATTTAAACATGCAAACAGTGAGGCTCAGGAACTGTCACAAAGCTTAGGACACTGATTAACAGCAACAAACAGGAGCTGCAACATTGAGCAGAAACTTACTCTCACTCAAAGGAAAATATAATTACCACAATTCGTAAGACCAGCCTTCTCTTAAAGTTTGCCCATGTGGGCTTTCAAACACAGAATTGGTGGCATTTTGCAACTTTATGTAGCTCTTTCAAAGCAGCCAATGAGTTTTTAGGTAAAGCAAACCTAAGACCAAGTCCCAAGATTGCTTTATACACACCTACATACACACTGGACAGTTTAGGCAATCGTTTCTAATCATCTGTGAGTGTTCTTTATTCGCAAGCGCAGAGAGCAGTGTCATCCTGCAACCCCAAGCCTTCCTGCCACTTCAATTATCTACAAACATTAAAGCTGCCAGCATAGTTCATCCCTCATGGTTTTCAGAGTCACGAGATGAATACTGCTGTCATGTTGTCAGAAATAGAACAAGAGAATGAGCATTGATAATTTAGTAGGTGACAGATGAGGGAAAACATAAGATGTACACACAGGAAGATGTAACACAGCCCTAATTTTCTCTGGGACCAATTTATGTTAGAACTGGTTTGCATACTCTTAATCAGAATTGTGTTGCATTTTTCTGTCACGAGAATGGGGATCTTTTCTAATGAAAGCCAACAAGACACTTTTTTGATTTAATAAATAAATACATTCTGAACTACAGCACAGAATAATCACTTTGTCAAATACTAACACCAGCAACAATAAGACATAGGGGCATAAATATTTAAGAGGTATTCCAGATGTTCATTTTGTGAGCTGTATTATTAATGTCTCCTCCAAATGATGATGCAGGACCGGAAGCACCCAAGCTATGGCCTTACAACTCAAGAGTGTCTAAACAACTTTTCTCTTGTCTCATCTCTCTTCTCAAGACCTGGCTGACAAAGTGAAACAATTAGCAACAGGCACTCTTCATAGGCTGCTTTTGTCCTTCCCTTCTCCCACTTTCTGCTTTCAGTTCATTAAATCCCTTTTCCCCTTCAACACCCAAGCAGGCGCACTCTAGTTGAAGGGTATATTCATTTCAGAACATTTAGTGTCTATCCTCAGTGATAGTTGTGGCCTCATGTCCTCAGCCCACCCATACTGCATATTATTTGGAATAGCAATAAAAGTGGGTTTTTATTGCTGTTCTTGGGAGGTTGTTGAGAGAATGTGCATTGCCTCTTTCCTCACCATTATCACTACAGCTCCACTATTGCTCCAAGTACTGAAAGCAACAGTTTGTGCCACTACCCCTTACCAAGTTAGTTGGGCTGAGGTCCTGCAGTCAATACTCAGATACTGAGCAGCAACTGCACATCTTTCATACCTAAAAGCTAGCAAAAAAAATAAAAAAAAAATCACACTGATGAAATTGCAAGTGCCCCAGTGGAAACAGCAGATAACTCATAGAAATTGCTGCGGCTGAATTGCTTCAATTTATGTTCCTGGTGTGCCACTTTATAGATCTCTGCAGAACAGGACACCTGATAAGAGCAGGGTAGAAAAGTTGACAGATTGATCAGCAATTGAGACATTTTTCTTGCTGTTCCTATTGCTTGAACATGCCAATACCCAGCAACAAGATAAAACCTCAGGAAAAATAAATTGCTCAAAACAGATATTGCAATATATTTTACTAGTAGAGTAGGCTCCAGGCTGAAGAATTCATTGCAGCTTCATTGAATTCCCCATGGCTATACTGATTTCCATCACAATCAGCAGAAGCAGATGAATACTGCATTGAAAAACACACATCACGAAGGAGAGGAAGCATTCTAATAGAGATGGTCCCTGTGCAATAAGAGGCTGATCAAAGCAACTTTTTTAAGTGGAACATATGGCATCAGAACCAGCGAAGCATGATCTTTTTAGATAGATTGGACAGAAAAGCAATTTCCTTGTATAAGCAACTTTTCACAACTTGATATGAACTAGCTAAGTAAAACTTTGGCCTCTGCCTTAACTTATACACAGAGGATGTTTGAGGAGAGAGATTACCATCTAACCACTGTGTGCCAGCTGATCTTCTCATTTAGGAATACAGAGGTTCTGAAGAGCAGCTCTGAGGAGTCAAACGGGAGAGGTGGGGGGTGTTTCTTTTGCTTCAAAGTCCCAAACCGTCTCCTGTAAGGGTATCAGCTCACTGCCCACTCAGGTGAAAACTGCTGCAGGACTAGAGTACAAAAGCTCACTTTAACATTCTTGCTCTCCAGATACACGTGTGAAAAAGAGTAACACTTCGCTCAAACAACATCTCAACACCATCACCTCAAGCACTGTTGCAGAAATAGCAAGTAAGAACAGCAAAAAAGCAAACACACTGCCCTGAGGCAGAGCAGTAAGGGATGTGGTCCCAGCTTCATTGTGCTTATATGTGAGAGAAAGTAAAGGAGAGACTACTTCTGCTGTCCAACAATTAATTAGAAGTACTGAAGTACTTATAAACTGCTTGGAATGGAATTTATTCTACAAAATGCCGATGAACAGCTTCTTCCTGGTGCAAGTCTTTTTATTACAGCATTAAACCCATGCAAAGACAGAGTCACTGTCACCTGCAGGTAAGCACTGTTAAACAACAACAAAAAATTGTTCCCAAAACACACAAAGTCATTGAAAAGTATTTGAAACACCACATATTTCAATTACCAATATTTCAATTCAAGGCAGGCTCTTCAGTAAAGAATTAAATACGCTGCTGGAACATACAAGTTACATAGAATAGTTTAGCTTGGAAGGGACCTTAAAGATCACCCAGTCCAAGCCCCTGCCATGGGCAGGGACACCTCCCACCAGACCAGGCTGCTCAAAGCCCTGTCAAGCCTGGCCTCAAACACTTCCAGGGAGGGGGCATCCACAACTTCCCTGGGCAACCTGTGCCAGTGTCTCATTACCCTCACAATAAAGAATGTCTTCCTTACATCCAGTCCCAATCTACTCTCTTCTAGTTTAAAACCTTTCCTTCTCATTCTATCACTACCTGCCCTTGTAAAAAGTCCCTCCCCAGCTTTCCTTTCATCTTCACAGCCCTCCTCTGGACCCACTCCAACAGCTTGATGTCCTTCATACGTTGGGGATCCCAAAACTGGATGCAGTACTTCTCTGCTACTTCTATATTCAAAGCCAAACACAGCAATCCACTGTACGAGCTACCTTTCTAAGTGGTGTAAACATTAGATGAACAGTAAAACTCCATTTTCTTATTTAAATTAAAAAAAGAAATCTCACTTCTACTTAAGTCTTAACATTTTGCTGCCCTCACAAAACATCAATAAACACAGGTCCTTTCAAGGACCTGAGACAGGCAATCAACAGCTCAGATCTCATAAATGAAGGCAAGAGTTCAACCGTCTTCCAAACAGCATTAACTTCCCCTGAAAAGTAAGTTTTCCTTACTCTTGACATACTGACATCCCAATCAGTGTGAGGAAAGACAGTCAGATCTGTCAGCCTGTGGAAGAAACTTTCCATAAGCAAGGCTTTTTCTTAAAGAATTGTCCAGCTTGATTTTGCGAGCCTCACCAGGCCTCCCAAGGGCTGTATTTTCCTCCGCTGTGCCAGTGGCCTGTTGGAAACACTGCAACAGTGGAAGACTTAACCCCGTCAGAAGATACCATCTCTGCCTCTTAATGCAAAATCGGGCCAGGTTTCATTTTAAGAGATCACCCCTGAGAATCAAGTTCAGCTACAGTCTATGCCTAAAGCTCAGCAAGTGAATATACAGTATATCTTCAGTGTATTTAAAAAGATTTTTGAAGGGCAAATGCAGCTGAAACTTCCTAGAGGAGATGAAAATGTAGTAAATTTATGAAATATTAAGTCCCACAAATTTATGCTATGTTGAGAATAGTAACAGAACTCCTCCTAGAGTGGTTAAACATCATATCGCTAAGTTTAAGGACCCAGATCCCCCCTCCCAGTTAACATTTTTGGTTGAAGACTTAGCTCTAATCTGAAATTTCCTCTTGCTATACCAATTACACTTTAAAACCTTTTCCTGGGAAGTTTAAGTGCGCTGTCCTATTTGACACACAAAGTAGTATTAAAAACAGCCCAGAGTAGAATAAAAAAAAAATGTTTTCCTTTCTACAGCATCAAGCACCTGACAAGTAAATGGAAGGTTCCTACGAAGCCTTAAAAGCTATTAAAGGCATTTCTCATTTCCCCTGAGGATTTAAAGCTCAGTTATTTTTATTCTTCTTTTTAAGGCTATGAAATCCTTCCCTCTTTGATTTATACTTCACAGTATTTTTTTCCCACATTGGTCCTCAATTTGCTGATTCACTAATAATTGAAACTGCTGTTGGTTTGGTCATAACAGGAAAGGAAATGTCCAGTATTACATATATCTTATCAAAACAGGACCATCCATTATCTTCAGTAAATCAAATACTAATATAGTGTAATTTGAATAATTTGCTATTTATTATTTGTTACAGCTACATAGGCTGACTCAACTTGCCAAATCTTTGAGAAAGATCTCTACCAAAGCATTGTGATAAAGTATGAAAGTAAGAGCTCTCTATTTGCTCAATGTATATTAACTTACCTACACACAACAGCATAAGTCTATAACATACGGTCAATTCCCTTCTTGGGCACTTGGTGCTCTCTAAACCCAAGATAACTTTGCACAAGGAAGAAAATGCTGACCTTCCTACTGGCCGTACACCCGAGCCTGCTCAAGAGCAGATTGCTGCAACTGTGAGCTCCCTCTTGTAAAACACTTCTTCACTCCCATGAAATAGCTGCAAAAGTGAGACCTCTCCTCTAACACCCCAGAGCCTCACCCTCTCCCTCTAGCCCTGCCCCCCCAACGAAATAATTATATTGAAAAAAAAAATCTGTCAGCGGTAGAAAAAAAATTGCTATTTAAGAACTAATTTAGGAAAGTCATTGCAGTTGACAACCATTTAGAACAAGACTTGAGAGAAAGACAAAGAGTACTGGCTAGAAAAAAAGTGAGACATTTGTCCCCAGTCTCAGAACCCTAAACTCCGCCAGATTGGAAGAGACTATGGGAAATGAGCCAGTCCAACATCCCTGACTAAAGCAGGGTCAGCCAAGAGCATGTTGTACAGCACCACATTGTCCAGTTGGGTTTTCCATATCTCTGAGGACAGAGGCTGCACAACCTCCCTGGGAAACCCATTCTAGTGTTGGACCACCCTCACAGTAAAAGAGTGGGGTTTTCAGTGTTCAGACAGACATGTTTTTATTTGTCTGTTGCATCTTGCCCTGTCACTGCACACTACAGAGTAGAGCCTGGCTCCCTCATCTTCATTCATTCCTATTATATATCTGTACAAATTGGTAAGAACCTCTCTCAGCCTTTTCTTCTCTAGGCTGAATAGTCCCAGCTCTCTCAGTCTCTCCTCACAAAGTTGCTCGAGTCCTTTAACCATCTTCATGGCCCTGCACTGGACTCTCTTCATTAAACCTGTTTGTATCTTATACTGAGGACTGCAGAACTGGACACAGTGCTCCACATGCAACCTCACCAGTGCTGAGGATCATCTCCCTCCATTTGCAGGCAAACCTCTTCACACTGCAGCCCAGGATGCTGTTGGCCATGTTTCTGCTGCTAGGGTGCATGGTCATGGTCAGCTTGTCCAGGATCCTGCTGGACAAAGCTGCTTTCTAGCCTGGCAGCTGCCAGCATTTACTGGTGCACAAGGCTGTAACTCCCCAGGTACAGGACATTACATTTCCCCTTCTTGAGCTTCATGAGATTTCTCTCTGCTCTATTCTTCAGCCTGTCAAGGTCCCTCCGAATGGCAGCACAACCATCTGTTGCAACAACTACTTATCCCATTTCTGTATCATCTGTAAGCTTGCAGATACTCCATGTGATACTTGGGCCATTCATGAAGATGTTGAACAGAGCTAGCTCCAGTATTGCACTCTGCAGTACACCAATCCAAGAGTCCCAGCACTTGGAAAGAAACTAGTCAAAGATTAAAAAAGCCATGGGTTCATATTACTTTTGCCATGCAATATTTGTATGCTAGTGTGCACATACATAAAGATAAGTAAGACCGCAAAAAAATACAAGGTCTCTATATAGTCATTCACAAAGCAGGTCTTGCTTCTAGGATGCAAATAAAACTTCCTGTCCACCCAAACCAACAACCCCTCCCCAGATACCAGCAACGAGCAAATATACATGCATAAACACACAAAGTCCTCAAAAGTTGCATAATCTTTTCAAGTTAAAAACAAGGAAGCCTTCCTGCTATGCAGAAAATAAAGCAGGACAGCTTTTGTTTTTTATTTTCTTCAGGCTTTTATTTCCATCCTTCTGAAGTAGCCACGACATGGGACCACATCTGTGTATAGCTGAATCCAAAAACTGCATCAATTTCTGCTGTGACCTTGTAAAGCAAGTGGTAGTCTAACATTTAAAATAGTGCAAATTGCACTGTTACCCACATGCTTTCATACTATACATAATTGATAAATCAAGACAACTTAAATTCATCCAGAGACCTTCACTAGAGTTGAACTGAACAGTCACACAAACTTCTTGGTACCCAATTCCTATTGCTTACAAATGACCACATCCACACCACTTATTCTCATCAATGTCTACTATAATGAGGTACAGTGTTTTCTCATGACTGTTCATTGTTTTACATAAGAGATTGGACTGAGCTGGGATTGGTTGCAAAAAGCAAGAGCTTTTTCAAATACATAGCAG
>NW_010159286.1:0-245 GCF_000695765.1 Mesitornis unicolor
TGTTCGATACAGTGACTAGTATGAATCAGTGATCTTTTACACACAGAGTGCTCCTGCATTACGGAACCACAGAGATACTTGGTCTCTATCCCACACCTGCCTGAGATGAAGTTTTCTGCTCATCCCTGTCTCCTTGCAGTCCTCTTGATTTCAGTCATTTTAGCACAGGCCCTAGGCTCAGCAGCCTCAGCACAGAAAGCCAGTTATCATAGAACTGTGTTTCTCTGCTTTTCTGTGGCTCCCCC
>NW_010159286.1:336-762 GCF_000695765.1 Mesitornis unicolor
CTGCATTGTGTGCACCAAGCAAACTTGCTTTATTGCAGCTCTCTTTTATGATGATCTGGGACAAGCTTTATCAACAAAACAACTGAATTCCTGTTATCTCATTTTTCTTTATGATCTGCAAGAAAGTTGGCACTTGATATGTCTAAAATAAGTTCCATAATGGGAGTGAAACTGCTTAAATACATTCAGTGTGCTGAAAATATCAGATAAATGGCAGGCTTGGCTCATGTTAACAAGCTTTGCACTTTTTGTGTTCTTTTCATCTGTGACAAAATTCAGCACTTACCAGCCATTAAGGTTGCACTGTGCAAGTAAAAAATGCAGACAGATATTCTGAGATAATTTTAATTGTATAATCACTGTACAAGACAGTCAGATACTGTATGCTTAGATTTTTTTTCCTCCTCTTAACAAAACATGCACATA
>NW_010159287.1:0-222 GCF_000695765.1 Mesitornis unicolor
TCATCATCTTCATCCTCATATTCATCCTCATTCTGAGATGATGAGGAACATCATCTTC
The DNA here is from genome assembly GCF_000695765.1 of Mesitornis unicolor. Classification (NCBI taxonomy): domain Eukaryota; kingdom Metazoa; phylum Chordata; class Aves; order Mesitornithiformes; family Mesitornithidae; genus Mesitornis; species Mesitornis unicolor. The sequence goes on from NW_010159287.1 coordinate 59, forward strand.
ATCCTCATCCCCATCCTCGTCCTCATCCTTGTCCCCATCCTCATCCTCTTCATCTTCATCCTCATCCTGATGTGAAACCTCCTCATGCCCATCCCCATGCTCTTCCCCATGCTCTTCCCCATCTTCTTCCCCATCTTTTTCCCCATCTTAATCTTCATCCCAAG
>NW_010159287.1:235-452 GCF_000695765.1 Mesitornis unicolor
TTCCTCCCCATCCCCATCCTCATCCCCATCCTTATCTTCATCATCATCCCCATCCATCATCCCCATCCCCATCCTTATCCTCATCTTCATCCCAAGATGATGGGAAACCTTGTTATCCTCATGTTCATCTTCATCCCCGTCCTCATCTTCATCCTCATCCCAAGATGATGGGAAACTTCATCTTCGTCCTCATCCTCATCCCCATCCCCATCCTTAT
>NW_010159288.1:0-11917 GCF_000695765.1 Mesitornis unicolor
TTCCAATTCTCTCCCCCACCCCACCAGGGAGTGGGGAATAAGTGAGTGGTGCGTGGTGTTTAGCTGCTGGCTGGGGTTAAAAATTGTGGGAAACAGTTGTTCATTCACAAATGTTTTTTGTTGTCATAGCAGGCATGAGAAAATAAGCAGTCATCTGTCTAAGGGGAAGAAAATCTGGTAATAAACTGTCCTGCTAAAACCAATTGCCTGGATGTCCTCTCCAAAGATGACAGCCCAGCAGTGCTAAGTCTCCTATCTGTCCATGCTTGGCTTGTTATTTAATTAAGACAGAGATAGGGATGACAATCTAATTACAGTGAAATGTGAATCTGGGCTTGGAGGAACACACCTCATATATGACCCAGGAGATACTGAGGGCAGAAGGAGTTTCCAGGATGGAAATACAGCTACTTTCATTTATTATCATTTACTATTCATTCACTTTAATTTATTAATGTTTTTTCAAACAAGGGCTGTCTTGGAACCCGCTGAGAGGCCCCAGCAGAGATACCCTAATGCTCAGGACTGTACCCCAGGCAGCTTCACAGGGCTGCATGTAAACCACCTCAACTGACGTGAGCCACGGAGAGGATCAAAGGTTTGACTTCTTCAGTCCAGCCACCTGCCTAACTCATCATCTTGCTCCTGAGCAGATGGAGAGGAAGACCCGATCTCTCCTCACTGCCTTGTGACTGGGAAAAGGTGCCTTTTTCCCTCCCCATCACTATTATAATAATATTATTATTATTATTGATCCAGTTTGCTGTTACAGCTGCACTGTTTAAGTAAGCGGAGCCTCGGTGCTCTGTGTAAACTATCTTCCATGGCAGAGTAAAAGTGAATTAAGGGGAGGCCATTTCCATCTCAGCTAAGGAGAGCAAATGGCCAAAATGCCTGTTCCTAGTACATAAAAGCTGCAATTACAAGCTCATTATCTAAGTGATGTATTTCTGATGCTTAATCTTCCCAGATTCATTCAGACACCGAGAAATCTTTCTGAAAGGATCTTCAAAAACTCAGCAGGTCTGAGTAATTCTGAATATTTTATTCTACATCCCTCAGAACAGATTTAAATAAATTACATTATGAACTCTGTATTTTAATAATTGTAAAACCTGCAGGGGAAGAAGTAAAACCACTTTCCACTTAAGAGGAGTTTACCAACACCATCCATAATGTTTGGAAAAAACCCATCACCAATAAAACCGCACAAACGCTCTCCCCCTTGATTTTAAGAACAATTTACATCTTTTAACTTTTCTTGTTTTGCTATAGCGAGGCACTGATCTGGAGATGAAATCAGCAGAAGCACTACAATAACAACATTATTTTCTGTGTTCGTTATGAGCTAATGGCTTGAGGCTCTGAAACAATTTCTGTGTTCGGTCAGATGGAGCCTGGCTTCCAAGCAGACAAAAGCACAACGTCTTTCAGCAGATTAAGCAGCTCCTACCTGCTTGTGATATATTGAGTGCCTTATTTACTGCTCTTACAGGAAATTTGTTTCATTGCATTATAGTTAGCACTCTTGTGGTCAATGAGATCTGCCATACTTAACCCTCCTGCTACGTTCGTTCTTCTCTCCATTATCCTGCCAAGCAATTTATCTCCTTCTTGGTCAGTGAATTGCTACAGAATTAGATTAATATCATCGTAGAAATCAGTCATAGAGTACAGCCAATATTATATGGGGCTCAATTAAAATATTCTCCTGAACAGAGCATGACAGCTATATTCAACTGAATAAAAGTGACACCTCAGTTCTTTTCAGTGTCTTTGAGCCAGGTTCTATTACGAGGGTGTGAAGCTGGAATTTACTGCTGGTTACACTGAAATCCCTGCCTTTTACCCTAACGAAGCAGAGAGCAGAACCTGGCTGTCGGCCTTTGTCAAAGAATTCACATTTACATTATTCTCTTATTGATAATTCTGAGATTTGGTGGGACTTCTCCAGCTCAGTGGGACCCAGAGGCCTGCCAAAAGGAATTACTGCAATTTTGGGTTTCCATGGCACTGTGACAAGGGGAACATAGAGTTAAGATTTAACCAGCTGAGAAGAGACTGCTCACATTTCAGTGTTTTACTCACCAGGATCTCCAATCCAGCAGTTCTTGTGCAGTCCTGAAATGGAGATTCACTCGTCTATCATGTATAAACTGCGGTAAATACATCCAGTCTGTGAGCTTTGCTCTCCAGGAAAGCAAAACCTCCGATTGTTTTACAGGGTGATGAAAATTATCACTGAACGAGACACAAATGAGGAACTGAGGAATGTGATATAACCGCAAATTTAATTGTCTAGAGAACTGCCTGAAGCGTAATGGGAAGCAGGTTCCCAGGTAAAAGTCGTGAGCATGCTGGAATACAGGCTTTCTTTTATTAAACAGCAATGCCCTCTCATACAACTGCCACGTTATGAAACTTAGTTAGAAAAAAGTGAGTTTGGAGAATATTTATTTTCTCTCTTTTTGCTTATTTTCATGCTGTTTCTCCACAAAGGGCGGATAATAATGGTGAAACGTGTGTGACTGTGTCTGAGAGGAAAGAAAACAAAAGGAACCTGTGAGGTATTTCCCTGTTTTTCCTATAAAGGGATGTCTCTTCTTAACCCTTGCAACCAACCCTAAAATGTATTTAGACAGAAGCAAGTAAAGTGAGGGCTATACTCTAAGTGAGGCTCAGTTTCAAACATAGGAGATGATAAACTGGGAAAAATAATGATTAGCCAAAAGATAATTAAGATACATAACCCTCTGTCAGACAAAAAAAAAGATGAGTAGCATGTAGTAAAAATACTGCGAGCCAGTTCCAGTACAGTATGCTTTCTGCTCCCTCCTAATGTGGGGACAAAGACTCCCTGAGAGAAATCAGCACTGTATTCAAATGAAAACCAACAGCTGCCAACATCTATTACGTAGCCATTAAATTAAAAATTAAAACCCCCCCATAGCACACACTGGGTCTCCAAAGGAACAGCCAATATTTGAGGATGCTGGACAAGGAAAGGTCGTTGTGTATCCCTCGGACTGGTGCTGCAGCTCGGCTGACAAGAAATAATCTGCTGAGCCACCTCATTTCTTTTGGTCATATACTAATACATTGGTTTCTTTTGACCATATACTAATCATATTGGTTTAGTTGCCTTTTGAATTTATAGTTTGCCTCACTTCTTGGCTTTTCAGGTGTTGGTCCAGTACGACCTTGTTCAGTTCATGTCTTCCTCATAAATAAGGGAATATTTTAACCTTTACATTGCCTTTCAACCCATTTTTGTCTACCGAAATAGATTTAAGCCTGGCCCACTTCAAGTATGGTTTTTAATCGGGGAGTTGAACTGTGTCCTGCAGGAAAAAGAAAACCCTAATTATACATGATAGGTATGTTAAGTACAACCTTCAGGACAAAACTTAGGATTTAAGTTTATTTCATGGCACATTTTCTTAGCTTCAGAAGAGCTAGATCTACCTGGACAGCTTTAGCCTTCCACCTAAGTGAAGAATGAACGAAAGTCCTTTCCTCTGGTCTGATTTATTGGGTGGTTTTCAGTCTGGTGTATTGTAGATACAGGATTTGCTGAGTGCAAAGTAGCTTCAGGACAGGAGATCACAACAAACCAAGCCCTTTTAGCTTTGCATTTTGACGCCAGCAGAATCCTCATTGGTAAATAAACCGGTAAATAAGGTGTTCGAGACCAGTTTGTTTGCAGTTCTGCTGAGCAGGAGCACCAAGAGAGCTACAGATGTTTGCATTTCCAAAGGACTTTATACTCACAGAAATAATCCTCTCAACTCTTCCTTTAGTCACTCTCTCACGATGAAGACAGACCAGCCTGAACTCCTGTGGTTTAATTATTGCTGTCAGTGATACACACCATTATGTACAGTTTAAAATAGGGACACTGGAATATTTAGGTCTTTGGAAAAGAAACTTAACTCTAAAAAAGCATTTCAGAATATGCCACGGACAGTGGTTTCTGAAACCTTTTAAAAACATGAGCACTCCCCAGAATTAGGAGGACCCCAGAAGGCTGAATTAGCAAAACCGAACGCAGAAACAGAAGCAGCTGAAAGCAGCAAGGAAAATAAACAACCAGCATTTTGCCTTTCAATCCAAGAACTGGAGACAGAGAGAATATGCACAGACATGACTTTTAAAATGTTACAGAGATGCTTCCACTCAGCTCTGCGAGTATGCCGAGAAAGAAAACCTGCACAGAAGGATAAGTTTGGGCCGTCTCTACTTTCAGGCTAAGGGGTTTATCAGTGCCAGTTACTCCTGATCCTAAATGCGATCAACCAAGACTGAAACAGACCAAAATCTGTTGTCTTGAGCTGGAAGTCTTGTACCTGAGCAGACATATTCAACAAATTAACTTTTCTGAGAAATAGTAATTCTACTGTCTCCTAATTCCTGAGCTCTTGACTTTAAAGTATTAGCATTTCTTTTAAATTCCTTGCACAAGCCTTGCTACTGACCTGTAAATAACTGTAATCTGATAGGTTATTTTGTTGGATGGTAATTAGCTGAACACATTCTTAGGTTTATTTACTTCAGAAAATAAAATCTGGTCTGTACCTGGTTTTATTTGTTTCCAGAAACAAAACTGAACCAGTGCTCCCTTATGCTTTTGGAAATTTTGCTCCCATCCAACATGTTCCCTGGTCACTTAAAGACAACAAAATAATGGTAATCCTGGCAGTATTTGCTGCAGTGATTAAAGTGTACTGCCCTACTAACGCTGCTAAGGAAGGTAATGCTTTTTCACTCCAACAACTACACAGAACTCTTTGGCCCTCTGAACCACTGCTGCTCTCTGTAATATGCTAAATGTGTTCTAAATAATGTTGATGTGTTAGTGTATCATCCTTAATTGTTGCCAGTTTTGGTCCCCTTCAGAAATGGTACTTAGTTCCTCTACCATTTGTCCCTTTCCTTGGTGCTAACTTGCAGAGCTCCTGAATAATTCGTACTGATGCCTAGCTTAATTTTGTGCTGCTTTAGCTTCAGGTCATCTTTCTCTGTCCTATCACCATACGAAATGGCTTATGCTATCCCACAGGAAAGAAATTATCAAAGTAAGGGATATATACTAGGTTACCTTGAACACAGTTGGCCCCTCCGGTTATGTCTCCTCAGAGAAATCTCTTTCCCAAATTATATAAATGTAGTTGTCTCTGTCTTTCTATTGCCAAAGTCTTTATTCCACTGCCCTCAAAGGCAGAACCTGTCCAACAAATAGCATGGTTTATTATTGATCACCAGTGATTAAGTTACTCCAAATAGTACAAAGATGCTAAATTCCTGAGAGAAAATTAGCACTTCTCTAAGCTAAACAGTCACATCCTCGGGCTTCAAAATAAAGTTTGGGCTGCTTGCACTCTTCAAGAGAAAATTCTCCTAAGGAATAAGGAATATAAGTAGCAGGCTCAGAGCAGCAAGAAAGAGAAGGGGATGTCTTTTACAAGACAGATGATCTAATCTAGAGAAGTTAATCTGGGCCTGATGCTACGAGTCCTTGTATAAAGGACAGAGAGTGACTAATCCGAGCAGAGAGGCTGCGAAAAAGCCAACTGATTTATTTTTCTCAGAGCTCATTTTGTGGAGATACACACTTCAGAGAAATAGAAATATGAAAGATGGAGCTAATCAAATTGGCAATGAAAATAAATGCAGAGTAAACAAACACAGAGTAAACAACCTCACAGGATGTAGAAGGCTTCTGAAAAGAGGAACACATTAAGTGGCCTCATTGCTGCTCTCCAGAAAATCAACTGGTTTTAGCAGAAGGACAGCAATAAGAGTGCCCTAAAGAAGCCCTAATCTTGAGCAAACGAGTCAAACTGCAACTCACACAGATAAACTGGCTGAAAATTAACGAGAAGAACTTACAGACTCTTTACTTGTATCAGATGATAAGGAAATGTCATACATTTCTTTACCCTCAGGGAAAATTGGCCACCTCATTTGAACACATCAACAAAATCATCTGTTACAGACAGGGCAAGATCTACCTTATCAGGGTTTCAAGTAGAAAAACTTCAAGTTTTAGCATGAGATTAAGAGTGTCCATGAGGTCCAGAGACGTGCAGATACACTGTGATGGGGTACACAGCCCGTCTCGAATTGATGAACAGGACTGAAGCAAGAACTCCAGGATTACCTTCTGACACCACTCGGGGCCCCTCTGCAGCAGTGGGAAGGGGATGGTGCCTCCCTTCCACGCTCTGGATCCCACGGTGGTGACAACCACCAGATTTCTCAGCTCCTAAGGAAAGCGCAAACAGTCACAGAGCAGCTCATAGAAACAGATCTCCAAAAAAAAAAACCAGGCATAAAGAACACACTGAAATTTGGCTCTAGGCAGACACATACTAAAACAAAGACTGGCGAGACGAAAGGACTAAAGAATGAGTGAAACAGCATCTCCAGGGCCTTGTCCTCCTTTTATTTATGTCATACCAAGACAAACCAGACAACAAAGTTACACTGATATAAAAAAGCCAAGTTTTTATTTTCTTTGTGATTACATGTGTCAAGCAAAGGGATGAGCTCTATACCAGAAACGCACAACTCTGTCTGAAATACTCCATTTTCTTGCCTTTGAACCAGACTGCAAGTTATTAGTTTAAGGAAAAAAGAAGAAAAAAACCTCAGAAGTGTCATCCGAAATCACCAACTTCTGTTTATTAAAACAAAAAAACATTCAGCATCTTGGGACTGTAATGAGAACAAGAGGTTTATTAGCAAGTCTATTTTCTACTCAACAGTCTAACTAGTTTCCTGCTGTGCTGTTTCCCTAATAGGCCTGTGGATTAAATGCAAAGTTTCCTCTACTAAATGAGGCTTCAGACTAATGCTGGAAAAGACCACGTATTTCGATGAAGAGAAAGTTTAAAAAAACCCTCAAGATTATATTTAAGCCCTTTGCTGCCCTCTGGTCCTCCTGGAGAATTCAGAGCCAGAAGCAAAGACACAGAGAAAGGGTGAATCACTGGAGGCTGAACTGGAATTTTCTCTGCCTATTTTGAAGACTGATACGGACGGAGCAACAAGTGCATTAACTCCTCCCTCCTGTCACCGATCTGGCTCTGCCAGCCTTTTCCAGCTTTTATCATACTCAATATTTAATTTGCTTCTATAGACACTTGGCTCTGCTTTTCCTCCTATCGCCTCTACAAATCTACTGCTCCCTCTTGGTCTCTCTTCCTGCTGTTCTGCAGTTTTCCACCTTCCTTCTGTTCTCCCTCTGTGTTTTGCCCAAATCTGTCTGGAGAAGTCTCGCACACTGTTTCTGTCTTATACACCCGTATCAGATTGTGCCTCAGTTTCCCTGCTGGCAATGCCAAAACCTCAGGCCCACAATAGCCCCTGGTATCGTAATACCTGTCAATAAAAAATGTATACCACAAAATTACTAAGTGATTTTAACGACATCTGAATCCATACCAGCTGCAAGAACCACATGGATAAGGTGGATAAAAAGTTTAGGGTAAGGTTTACAGAAAAGCTGTTGAAATACACAAAGTGCAGACTTTTCTATGCAGTGACCCAGTTAAAGATTTCCTCTGTGATTATTCCCATTTTGCTTTCTTACTTGTACAAGGCGTTGCTTGGCCAGAGAGGGGGGCCCACCAACATCAAATCTGGCTTTCTCCGAAGGGCAAAACATGTCCCAGTCCCTCTGTGGGTCCAGTCGACCATTTCACACTCTTTTAACAGCCACTGCAGGGAAAACAAACAGTTTACATCAATATACTCTGCAAAATACTTGGCTTGATTACTGCGAGTATTAGCAAGGAATTAACTCAGGCTCACCTCCTGGAATCGAGACGCAGCTTCCCCTGTCCCTCTGTGCTCATCCTCTTTTTTGTGCCCTTATCATAGACATCATCCTCAAAACTCTTCTTGTGGTCATGCATCAGCAGCAGGTATTTATTAAAGCTGCTGCCTGTGATGGTCTTTAAATCCATCCCTGAAGCACTGCTGCTCAGAGCAGACTCTCCTATCCTGCAGACATCAGCTCTTTTTTCTCTGATCTGGTGAAATCCTTTGCTCCAGACGTATTTTGAACCCCTACCAGTGCTGCATCAGCACCAAACTCAGTGATCAAATGAGGGAATAAAGAATAAACAATTATACAATAATTATTTATGAACATTTATATTGTTGCAAAGATGAAGGGCTTTTGCTTCCAGCCAGCAGCAAAGATCTTTTTTTCTCTCCTGAATGTTTTCAGTCTGTGTAATGCATCTTCTTAATCCAATATAAGGCAAGCCGTGCAATGAAAATTATATTAAAGACAAAGGCCATGGAGAAATCCAAAACCAGCCTGTGAAGTAGTGGTGCACTATGTATAACAAAAGGACTGCTACAAACTTAAATATTACTATTTCAGACAAGTTTGGGGAAAGATTTTGTCGCTTCTGAAGTTGCCAGAAGGCTTCACTGCTTTCAGTGATCCTAGTTTCAGCCCAGCAAGAGCTGACCCAAATCTATGGGAAGGTGTAGAGAAGAGATTAAGATTGTCATCTCAATTCCATCACGGGTTTTCATCATTAGCTCTGGTAAATCACTTTCACTTTTATTACTTCTGCTTCCCATTCTCAGGCTGGGAGATAAGGATCAGCTCTTCTTCACAGGGCACTGCAAGGCTTTGAGGCTCCTTTTTTAATGTAAAATGCAATGACACCTTCTGAGGGAAAATGGATAGACAATTGGATAGATTTTCTTAGAGGAAAACAGCTTTAAAAAGCCAGGGAAATCTCTCTTTATACCCACATGAAAAAGAAAGTTTCCTTTAGCTGAAAACCTAACTTGACTTTAGAATAAGCTGCAGTGTGTGCTTAGATCTGCCAGTAAAGTCCTGGACAAATGAGGTTTTCAGATTCTAGTACTCATTTTCAAAGATTTTGCTTTTAAAGATAAAGTCCATATTAATGTGGGTTTTTTTGCTGCTGTTATCTGGTCTTGAAAGATCATCAGGACCTCAGATGTTCTGGTAGCTCGTTCCAGGGCCCTTACTTTACTTGCATCATGAATAACACAAGGGAAGGCTGGCAGATTAATGTCAACTTTATCTGCAGGGTTGTTTTTTCTAAAAGCTTATTCAAAACTTAGAGAAGAAAAATACTTCTGTGTGTCCACTTCTGCTGAGCAGTTTGAATCCAGTGGAAAGGAAAGCAAGAGTTCCTTTGGAGCTGTTATTTTCACAGGGACAGCAGTGCAGATTTCATGTGTTTTATAGAAACTGGAGGAGCTCAAGGTCACTTGCCCCAGTTAGGAGCTTTGATGTGGGAGTAAGAGCTGGCTTCCATGCATTTATTTTACCTGGTCTCTGTCAAACTATTAATCAAGTTAGAAAAGTTGATTAATCAATGTAGAGACTGTTGAGAGAAGGATACATAAGAATTTATAAATTATTTTGAGATTAGAAGCTGGTGTGAATAATCAGGCAATTCCAGGAATGGTGAAGATGAACCAAATCTGTCTTCACAGCACTTTAAAAAGGAGACAAGTACAAGACGTACTTACAGTCACCATCACAAAACACTAAAACCTCGCTGGAAATTGAAGTCCTTTGGGGAGTGTCGCAACAACTTCATGAAGCTCATGTTCAAAATGATTGTTGGAAGGCTCAGTGGGGCAGAAGCCATTAAAGATACAACTCCTGATCCTTTACCTTGATACATCCAGACTTGGACTGCAAGCTGCGGTGGTGCTGCGGAAGCGATACCTTTCCACATCCTTTATTTTCCCACCTAGAGAGCACAGTAAAGTCACCTCTGTCCCTTATTCCCCTCAGATCATGTCCACAGACATGTCCACTGCAGTCCGTAAGCGCTCCAACCCCAACCCTTAATTAATTTCTGTAGCCTGCAGGTAGGCAGAACTCTTCAGCAAAGGGAGTTAAAAGATTTCTTAAGCCCTGCTTTCCTCTGCCTCCTGGGACCCCGTCGTACTGGACCCGTGCACCAGTTCTCCTCTTGCAGCTGCGCCCCTGTTTTGGAGAGTATTTGGTACAGCCTCCCCACTTGGCAATCTAACCACTACTTGCCTTGGAACCAAGCTGTATTTGGGTGACGTATTTAAATTCTTCTCCATTTTGGAAGACACCTGGGGGGGTTGGAAACCTTTTTTATGTCCTGAGAGAGGAATTTTTCCACTGAAGTAGGCTCGTTATAAATTTACTAGTGAAGACATTGATTAAGTGAATAAATTTAGTGTGTGTGGAAAAGCTGACAGATATTTCCCATTACACAGGTGTCTAAGTAGTTTACTATTCCAGAACCATTTCCTTCCAGCTCTCCTTTATGATCTCGGATATCCAAATTTCATCAGCTACCCGGGAATCCTCAACCCAGACACTCACTGGGCTGCGCACTTCCACCACGTGCTTGTGTGCTCGCCTCTGGAGCCATCCCAGGCCTCAGCAGTGTCACTGCAGTCCCTATCTGCGCTATGCGATTTATTCAAGGACCAAAGGTCCTGCACACAGAAAGCCAAATGTATCTATAAGGATTCAGGAACTGATGTAGAATGGGATCTCCCAAATGAGCCAGACCTTGAACTTGCAGTTCCAACACTGAAAAGCTGGGGCTCCAGCTCCAACCAACAGATGGTATCTGTTCATACCATCACATTCTGCAGAGGCCCTATCAATCCCTGCTCTGGTGAATGTGTTCTCCTGGATCTGGCCTCCAAAGAAGTCCCAGCACTCGAGGAGTTTGCTCTTGCAGCTGAAATCCCTCTGCACGCCAGCTCTGAGGCCAATGCCTCACACAAGCACTTGGCCTCACAGTTTTATACCCAACCTGTCAAGGCTCATTTTCAATCTCATTATTTTGGAGGCTGGAGCACTGCCCACTCATCGCGGATGGTTTCGGCAGCACCAGCTCCCCTGGGGTGCACTTTGTTTTCCAATGTCTCTCTCCAGCCTTGCACAACACAAAGCCTGAGAGCAAGATTTCTGTGCCTGCCAGACACAAAGTAGGGGTGTGCATGTCTGGGGCTGAAAGTTTGTGCCAGCGTTGGTCTCCCTGCCCCCGTAAGCATCTCTGCTTGATCTGACAGTCCTGTATTGCTGAAAGAAACCAAAAAATAGCTTTCCTATGGGCGGAAAATCCTTTGTGGCAATACAAGCTTCTATCTTCACGCTCCCTGTGTCGAACAGTAAGTAAACATGCAGTAGGTCAAACCAGCTGGGATTGTTTTTAAATGTGTTTTTCTTCTCCTTTCCACCCTCTAGACCTGGGTCTTCCATTTTGTGGTATCTTTTCTTGTAGCCTATATTAATAGAGGTGAAGTGCATAATAAATACTATATATGTTACCTGCTCTTCCTGCCCCACTCTCTGCTCACCTCCTCTGCATGAACAGGCAGACATGGCACGTTGTGTCTACCAGCGTGCACCGAGCAGAAGTGTTTTCAGCTTCAGGTACCTTAAAAAGGAGAGAAGAAAGAGTTCAGGGAAGTCAAGTCTGGAAGAACACTGCGTCCCCTTAAAACAGTCCAGAGAATATAATGATTCATAAAATGTGTATGCAGGGAATATTGCTCAGAGTTGGAAAGTAAAGTAACAGGTTTCCAACCTTCCAAAAAGAAAGGGGAAAAAAATATCACCAAAAAATGAAGGTGCAGACAGTGTTTTTTTGCCACGCTAGAATTTTATGGAAGAATCCTGTACATAACATGAGAGCATTCCACCCGTGATGAGAAACATGCTCTTTTCTTGAAATGCAGTAGAAAGACCTACTTTCCATTTGTGTGAAAGGCCTGAGAAAGCTAAACTGAAGGAGTGTCTACATATCTCACTGGCAGAATGTGCTTGGGGTTCCTTATGTACTGCATACAAATGTAAAATACGCAATGTAGAATTTATAAGGATATCTCCTAGTCTAGGTGATCCTGCTCTGGCAGG
>NW_010159289.1:0-7330 GCF_000695765.1 Mesitornis unicolor
TATATAAAAATATATATATATAGTATCAACTATATAGTTAGTATCAACCCTGAAATTATAACAGTGCAATAAAGCGTTTTGAACTTGCTGAAACAAAACAATTTTATAATATTCTATGAGAATTTTTACTACCTAGGTGTGTTCCTGTGAAAAACTGCAAATAGTCAGCATTTCTGAGTCAGTATTTTCCAATGAAAAACAAAACACTGTAAGAAAATAAAATCCACAGGACTTGCTCTCTATTGGCAGCATTGAGAAGGCCCAAGCATACCTCAGATACAGATTATTTACTAAAACTAGATATTATTTGTTGCAAATTTTAAGTTCGGCCTTGCATCAGGCAACAACTTATTCAGACTCATATGTTGCCAAAACTGTAATAACAGGCCTACATCCTGCTTCCACAGAATGTGCTACATAGCATAGCTCCTTCTAAAGGAAATTACCCTTTCTTCCTAACCAGACTCTTACAAAAGAAAGTGTTGCTTAAAAAAAGTTTGTAGGAATGCCTTCAGATTCAAATTAGTTTAGACATATCTTTCACCAGAATTTAAAGGTTTTGACTAAAACAAAAGCCTGCCTATGAACAGTTTTCTTTTGCAAACTTGAACTCCAGCTAATAGAATTTCACCAAACCAGAAGCCATCAGTAGTCCAAACTTCCCGTTTATTATGCCATAAATTATGCAACTATGTAGTGACCCTCTTTCTTTGTGGGTTCAAAGAGGAAAATGGAGGAACTGGACAATTTTAGATGAATTGGCTTAATGTCAATGTACAGAAAAAATCTGGAACTTTCATTAAAATGTATTTTTAAGCCCCTGGACAGCAACAAGGAGGTTAACAGCAGCCAGCATGTTTGTCAAGAACAAATGTCAAATTATTCGGGTTTCCTTTCAAGATAGACAGTGCGAACAGAAAAGAAATAGTATGTGTCATATACCTTGTTTTTAGTAAAGCTTTTGACACTCTTTTGCATGGCATTCACATAGGGAAGCTTTAGAGATACAAGTGAAATTACTATTAGATGGATGCAAAATTAACCAGATAACAGATAAAAAGTCAAGAGGGAGTGCAGGTAACATTGACAAGCAAGATTAGAGTTTGAAATAATCTTGACAGAGGAAGTCATCTTAAAAAGAAGACAAAATTCTGAAGTGACAAATACAAGTTGCTGCATGTAGGCAAGAAAGATGAGCTGTGAGAATGGAAGTGCCAGCCCAGGGAATGATATTGCAGGAAAGAGTCTGGGAGCTGCTGGAAGTTCATAAACCTAAGGGGAGTCAATAACACGACAAATGCTGTATCAGGATGTATAAGGATAAGCAAAGCCTGCAAAACACACAACCCAGGATTTACTCCCACCTAACCTGACATAATTAATAGCTGGCTATCTACACCAGTCACACAGGTTCTCGTCATTTTGAAAACTCTAAGGAAGTAAAACATAAAAAATAATTTAAAAAAAGATGAGTCCCTTTTTTTCCTTACTTGCAGCTGGCAGTTCCAATAGTGTGATCCTTTCTTCAAAGTCAAGGAAGAGACAGAGTCCTGCAGTAGCTTGGAAATTTATCACTTGTATGAGTGACTGAAACCTTCAATATTTATTCATGCGCCCTCATTTTTATCATCACGATCAAGCTCAGAGGAACAAAAAATTGGTCACAGAGCTAATAAAACAAAATTACTAAGTGTTGTTTGTCTAAGTTGGTCATAAAATTTGACTGAGGATATTAAACCTGATAATGTAATGAAGTAAAAAATGATGTCCAGTTTGGCATTAAAATTAGGAGTGAGCAAGGTATGAAGGCAAGTTCATGGCTTGTGTCAGGTTAGGTGAAAAGGGTTAAAATTCAAACTTTTCTTGTAAAGATTATATAGCTTCTTTGACCTATTGTGTAAAATGAACTGATTTAAGTGAAAAAGCACTGAAAAATTTAGTATAGGTCAGACTCTTAGCTCAGGGGTTTTTTTATGTTCATTTGCCTTATTTCAGTCATCTTCCTTTTAAATCTGATCTCTTCAAGTGGGTCAGATAAAGTATATCAGTTGCATTTAAATTCTTGTGGGCTGATCCAACCTGACCCTAAATCAACAAGTCTGAGTCACTGCCTGTGCAATCATTTTAAATCTGTATCACAAGGCCAGCTTCACTGAAGCAGTACAGAAAGCTAGAAACTGGGGCTTCTAACTCTGCAGATTGTGTTTCTATTCTTGCTCTCATTAGGGAGGCGTCTTCTGGGGCAGAAAGAGGCATCCCTTCTTTGGTATGCTCAGGAGGGAATGCATGTGGATCTGATGATGTTTGCCCACAGCCACCAAAATCTGCTGATGAGCTGCATTCTGTTTGCTGCAACAGAAGAGCTCTGACTCAGCTTCGCTGTTTATTCTCCTTTAGGTACCTGATTTATTGTTGCATGACTTGAACTTGGCTGTCCGCTAAGGCAGAGAGGAGGAACAGATTTAGAGATGAGGCTCAAATACATGTGATCCTTAAAGAAGAAAATTAAAATGACACCTGAAGAGCAGGGGTCAGCAGAACAATCTTTCATTTCATACCCATCAAGCCGGAGTGACCCGAGTTTCACTGCGTGCCAGCAAGCACACTAACACCATTGCCCCAGGCACCATGGGCTGTTGGAGGAAGACACATGAACAGCGTGAGTTTGCCACTGTCCAGTCATCTTAACACGCCTTTGCAGATTACTTGGGTTTTTGAATACATTTCCAAGAATCAGTGTGCAGATTGGGTTTTTGAATACATTTCCAAGAATCAGTTGGCTTCTTGCTGAATACTGCCAACACAAAAAAATTAAAATATGCTTTTTTTTTCTTTTCTTTTTAATGACATCCTGGTTTTCTGATATGCAAATGAAGTTGGCTCATAATGTATAGCATAACTCTACCATCATTTTTCACACTAAATAATGTCTTATTCTTTAAGCAAACACTGTTGAATTAATGTTATCAGCAATCTTTAACATTAGTAAAGCAGCAGAATTTAGATCTTAGTCAAGATATTTTCAATAAAATACCAGACCAAAAAATCAGTCCCGGCATAGACTGGTTAAATACTACCCCACTCACAGCTACTCTGCTCCTTGGAAGTCACATAAATTGTCAGGTTATATAATTTGGCTAAATAATTATCTAAGAGGGATTTGGTCTAAAACACGAGTGATACTCGGCAGCTCCACAGTTATTTGCAGCTGCTGAAAAAGCTGACTGTCAATGACAGTTGTCTTACTCTACCTCATTTAAATTAAGACCTTGGACAGTTAAAAAAAAAAAAACAAAAACCAAAACCAAAACAACAAACCTAGCTATACTGCATTATTACCTTCAGGAAGCTCTGGATTTTTAATGTTTGCTGATGCTACACATTTAATTGAATAGAATTTGGTGATAGAAAAGATGAAATATTTTGTAAACCGTGTTGACATTTTGCAGCTTGGGGGGGAGGATCTTCAATAAAACAGGATTCAAGCACTGTAAATCAATAAAGAATGTGAGCAGAATGAAAATTCTACATTGCAGAGAAGTGCCTTTGATTTCTATTGAAACTGGAAGAGGGATCATTATTCTGAGCATGATATTGTTATACCGCAACTTCATCCACCATGGTCTCCTCAAGGTGGCCTTTGGCTTACTTTGAATTTGCACAGGTAAAAGATTCCCCTGCAAGGACCAAACGAACGCCATGAAAGACCTCACAAATACCAAGTGGAAACATTTTGTGGGCAAGAACAAAACACTGAAAGAAAGTAAAAGAACTTTCCAAAAGAAGTTCCAGTACTTAACACAAAAACACAGAATACATGTCTCAAAGCAACAAAGGTCTTTATGCTTTGACAACCTTACTGTCTCAATAGGGCAGCTGGACATAGTCACAATACCAGGGCAAAAGCACCACCTCAAGCCTTCCACACCCTAGGAGAATAAAGAGTTATCATATATACTTGGTTATAGTGGAGAAAATGTGACAATTTCATAGCTCCTAACATGCTTTCTGATGCCCAGTCTGCATGCAGCACCAAGAACAAAATCTTTTGCTTTCTTCACTGGAAGAGGGCAGGATACCGCTGGGACAACAGCTGTTACTACTGGGATAAAACTAGGAAAGGACAAAGAAAGAAACACAGAAAGATAAAAACATTTACATCAAACAAAAATGAGGCCTAAAAAAGACCTCCTACTACTTCATAAGGCTGCAGGCTGTCAAAATGGACAGCTCTCTACCCCACAAGAGAATGTATGGGCAGCAAAAGCCAGCTTGCAAATACAAACCATCATCAATAATAACAGATTGCCGTTAAAACTGGCAGGAAGGATCAATTTAATCCTTACAGTGTTTCACATAGAATAAACCAAGTTAATAAAAGAATCAGAAAAATTTCATCTTTTTTATTCTGTAAAATAGGCTAGAGCCAGCATTATTTTTGGTCTAATGTTGTGCTCTCACTTCTTTAAAAGATGTATTTTAGTGAAATAATAACTGAAATAGAAATAATAATATCTTTCCTGATGGCCTAAGCAAGAAGGAACAGGTTTCCTTGGTGCTTTAATATTTCTGATATGATATATTGAAGTATGTAAAAGGATCTTTGTCATTTTGCACAGCTTTCAAAGCTGAGCTATACTTGAGGTGTCATAGCTGGTTCCAGTGAGCTAAATAAATGTTTAACATTCCAACAAAGTTTCAGCTACTCAGAATAAATACATCAAAATCTCCACAGTCCATCAAATAGAGAGTTTATAAGTATGGATAAACTAAAATGTGGACCCAAAGACTGGTGAGATCTTTTATTTCAAGCATGCAAGAACTTGAATGTGAACCGTGATATTTCACTCTTTAACCTAAAAGAAAGGTTTTCCAGTGATATTCAATTGCCATTTAATCTACTGGAATGATCAAAGACCAGAGAGTGCTATCATGCAGTCAAAAATGAAAAAATAAGAGGAACATAAACAATACAATAGCAAAAACCCATCTGCTGTAAAGTATCATTTTTTCCACAAAGCTTTTGAAGAGCCTTTTCATTTTCAAATGGCTTCCACCAGTGAAATACACCTTCTGACCTTTATGTGTACACTATGTTTCAAGGCACAAACACAAAGTAGCATTATAAACATTAAGAAATTCAAGTTCATTTTCAGAAAAGCACACATATGTTTCCATGAGCAAGCTTAAGCACAGCTACTAAACTCTGCAAGTTAAGCATGTGCCAGCATGTTTTGCTAAAGCAGAACCTGTGTGCATACTAAAATTCACATGCTTAAAGCTTTGATTCAACACACATAATACCAATTTAATCTGGATCCAATTAAAGTGGATCAACACCAAATCAAGACTACTTGTAGTTATGTGGGACCCAGAAAGTATTTCCTTAGACTTTCCATTTCCAGACCAAGATTACAGGGATAACCATTAGGAAAAAAAAACTATTTTTATTTTATAATGTGAGATGGCCTAATAAGAAAATGGGAGAGACTAATAAATGTGGAAATTCAGGCTACAGCTTTTAAACAAGCAATCTGAACTTTCAGTTCTCCAAATACTCTCTATATCTGAGAGCCTGTTACAGGAGTTCCTATTTTTCCATGTGAAGTTTGAAGTGGCAATCATACGTAGTCAGCTATAGAACACGTGTACGTGTGATCAGTCCTGACACATCAGCCATGCCAGTGACTTTGTGGTGATAATGGTCTCCAGCAAATGTGCTTCCCAGTCCCAGGCTCAGATACCAAATAGTAGTTAAATGGTGTTCATTGTAAATATAGTGGTATATAATACTCTTCCTATGACTAGCAAGGGTTTTAAAACATATGAAGGGTTATACAGTTTTCATTTCACTGGAATTCAGCTAGTACCAAAATAACAGTATTAAGCCTTTCTTGCTGAAACTGCACTCTCTTTAAGCAGTCTCACATGAGAACCTCTGAAAACGAGCCATTGAAGCACGAACCATGCCCCAGCGCCACGCGCTCTCCTCCACTTCTATTAACTTTCCAGCTTACATCAATGAGGAAACTGTAAGTTTGATACCAGTCATTTATAAAATACATACCACTTGGTAATACTTGACTGAGTCAGGTTCTTCTGTCAGTAATTTTTGTGCAAGTCCACGTAGACTTCAGTGACTGAACCAGTTATTCTGGATTTCTAGCAGTTCAGCTGAGAGCTAAATTTGACCAGTTTCTCAGCAGGACCGTTAGCAGAATTGGACCCTTTTTGCTAGATACAGGATCAAGAACAAATGTATTAGAACATAACCCTGTAGGCTGAAAAGCTTTTTCTCCACCTAAATTAAGCAAATATTATCGTATTTGCCCTATATCCACTATAAATAACAGATATTTCAGGTCTTTTAAAAAAGATTGGATAGATTCAAATCTGCTAACAGTGTATCAGATACCACTCTTACCATATCCTTGTTCTCAAAGAACCTGTCAAATGATTCTTAGAGAATATTTTCTGAAGCCAAATTTACCTCAGAGACTATAGTTTTCTGTCAACACATTATATAATTTGTTTTCAGAGCTGTCCTGTTCAAGGGCAGAACCAGAGCATATGCTGTAGCATACCTCCCCCATGTACCGCTTCTACTGCTCCTTCAGCTGGTGGCTTTCACAGAGATTAATTTAGCAAATGTATAGTAAAAATCTGGATAAAATAAGATTTTACTGGATTTGGGCCAAATGACTAGATATAGCATGGCTTTGTCCCTATTCAGTAACTGACAAATACTTGACAATCAATCTGATATTTACTCCCGTCTAGAATTTATTCAGGCCAAACCTTTAAAAAACTTTGGATATAAAGTATCTGAAGCTTGCCTGATTTCTGCCCTAAACACCTGGAAACAGCACCTTCCTAATATGATAGTTAGTCATATCAGTCTGCTTGTTTATCTGAAAGGGAAAAAAAACCACATTAAAATTGAAATGTTTTTCCCTTATGCCCTGGCAAACCAATACAAAAACTGAAAACAGATGCATCTTGAAATTGAGATATCTACACATGAAAACATAAAAATGGACAAAGCAAAAAAAATGTTATTTGAAACCTGCCCTTCCAAGGCAAAAATCTCCAAAGATCACCTCCATCGCAGATCTTGCTCTATTCACATTTTTATACGCCACCTAAACATCTGATAGCTCCAACCCAATAAATTAAAATCTGAAGTGCTATCTTGTCATGGTTTCCCTTAGTCCTGCCTCTCTGGACTCTCTCCTCTCTCCATTTACTCCTTCACAGCCTCATCTCTATTTGTCTCCAAATTTCTGTGGTGGTTCCACAAGGATCATTTTGTCTTCAGCCCTTATTCCTG
>NW_010159289.1:7361-42169 GCF_000695765.1 Mesitornis unicolor
AGTGCTACTTAGTTTGGAACAATAAATAAAGTAACAGTCCAGAGCTATGGACGTAAGGTGTCTGTAGGAAAAAAAGCAAGCTAAAATTTTAATCACTAAAATCTTAACTAAGTTCTAGCTGTCAGATGAAGCTCCTGTGCTAAACTCACACTGAACAGGTACAACAACAGATTACGCTGAATTGCATAAGTATTGGGAAAATAACAATAACAGAATCTATGAAAATCAGGTTCCCACATTGTAACAAGTTACAACATTTTGCAACTTGATACATGGTGTAAAGATTTCTTCTTGTTCTCTAAAACCTGTTTTGTTATGGCACAACTGCATATCCCTATTAAGACAGAATATAAAAAAATATTTCAGCAAATTTCATGAAGTTCTGGTGGGATCCACTATCCTTCAGCTTAGAGTCATCCTTCCTCTAGAATCACTGCATCCTCCAATCAGTTTTCGACAAAGTCTGGTCCTCTCAATTTCCAGTTACTCTGACACCCGTTTCTTTGGGCTTGCATCCTACTTGCACCCAGCCAGAATACTTCCATGTGTGGCACTGTACCCATTGCTCTTTGCACAACAACAACTGTCTCTGTTCAGAAATGTATTTGAAAACAACACAACTAGCAAGGCTATATAATTCATTTAGTGCCTGAGTTGTATAAAGTAAGTGCCACACAATGTGATACAGTTACATAATGTTTATTATATGTACTGGAATAGGCTTCCCAGACATATTGTAGAGTCTCCTTCTCTGGAGATATTCAAAACCCACCTGGACACAATCTTGTGCAACCTACTGCAGGTGAACCTGCTTTAGCAGGGGGGTTTGGACTAGATGCTCTCTAGAGGTCCCTTTCAAGCCCTGCCATTCTGTGACTCTGTGATATAACACAGTAAGATCTAACTAGCAGGTAACTAATGCTGCAAAGGCACAGTTCTTCCCCTCCACCTCGTCCTCTGACATCCTAGGCATAACAGTTAGGCATTTCTTCTTTTGGGGTTCTGTCTTTCACAACAGGACTTAGATCACCCTTATCAGGGTTGGCTAGTAACCTTCTAGCCAATCTCATCTTCCTGGGTTCTAAGGGATATCTCCAAATTGAATAGTTCTTACAAGATTTTTAAATTACATTAATTTACTCTGTCATAGTTAGCACTCACAATATTGTGTAGAAAGTGTTCAAGGACTTAATTCCCTTCATAACATGTAATTTTTAAACTGACAATTGGTATGGGCCCATGGCTATTCAGCAATGTGGCAACCAGTAGCTCTAACAAGAAAACACAGTTTTCATAGTAGGGTCTGTCCATCCAAAAGCCCACCACCAGTATCTGTGACATAAAGCTCATCTTTGCATATACTGTAATATATACAGTATGCTTTTCTGTTGGTTATTATCTTGTATGTTGATCAGTCCTTTCTTAACAATAATTATGTTATTCACAAGTTAAAGTCCATTTAATTTCCATTTTCTGCCATGCCATCCCATTGTTTTTATGTTGCCATGTATTTGAACATCCTCACATTTGCATTTCCTCATTGTGGAATCCCTTGTTCATGCAGACACACAACAAGACCACAAATGTCTGGTCCTGGGCACATAGACTCATAGAATCTATTAGTCTGACCGAAGCCTTGGTGCATGTGATGGTGCAGCCTGATCAATGTATGCTCAGCTACTTGCTTCCACTTCTCCCTCAAAGCTTCCATCATACAGATAAAACCCTGTAATCCTTGTACCTCAGTCCTACCTACCAGAGTACAAAAACCAGAGTACAACAACTTTGCTTCTGAACAGTCAGTTACCGGCTTGCCATGGTGATGTATCACCTGAAGAACATGCCAAAACTTTCAGATTACTACTGGGCTTTGCTTTCACATCACTTCTTTAATCTAAACTCCATTTCTGCCTGTTTGCATAGACATTTCCATATCAAGCATCCCACAAGGTGTCCCAGGTCATCAGGGCCACATCCCTGAATTCTTTCACATGGGAAGGAACTGACACGGGCCCTGCTACACACAGGGAGCCAGGGGCTGCCAAGGGCCTTCATATGCCTCCCTCCTTGAAAGCTTCCTCATTGTCATCCATCGCTTTTACACACTTCTCTCCATGACACACCTTTGTGCAAAGTTAAAGCCATTGCAGTCAGACACATTGCACTGTTAGGCTGTGAACCATAGGAACCACTTCCGGCATTTGCAGTAATACTCTGGGTCTCTGAAATGATCATTACTGAAGTTTTTACCTGCCTATGCCACTCTTTATAAGCTTCTTATTTTGAGAGCTTATTATTAATATATCACCAGTTTCTTACTGTAGCCTATGCAACAAGTTTATTATCTCTCCATAACTTTCTACAGCTGTTTTCAGAGCCAATGTTTCTGTCAGAAAAGACTGATAGAAGCAGTTCCTTGATTAGGAAAAAAAAATAAAAATTTTTGTTCAGTGTTTTGTTCACAAATGAGATCGGTTTCTATTCTATTCATTCCAGCTCCTCGCTGAGGAAGCCTTGAGAGGAGTACTTGGAAACATTACTCACATGTGGAAACTTTGGTATCTGTTCTAGGGAATTTTTTTGTTTTGTTTTGGAGAGGGGGTTGTTTGGGGCGTTTTTTGTTTGTTTAGGAAGGGTTTAATGTTAGGTTTTTACTTTTTAAGGCTAATACTCTTTGACACTGCATTTAATAGTTAAATGTTACATTTAATGACAGTAGTAAGAAAACATGGCCAGTTGCAGCTGAACGAATTCACCTCCAACTTTCCCTTTTTAAGTGCCTGTCACAAGTGTCAGTTTGTAACACGGCAGTGAGCACAACTGCTTCCCATCCCTAAACTGAAATTTGTTTTGAGCATGCTCTAGTCCCACTATAAGAACTTGTTTATAAACCACTGAGCATTTGTAATTATTGGGATTTTATTCGGGTTTTCCTGTGAAGCAGTTCTTTCTTTGAGATAACAGGATGCTCAAAAAGAATTTAATTCTCTGCAGCTCAATAGGTGCAGCAGAAGGATCTTCTCTGTTTTGCTTTAGCTTTGCATTTTGAACCACACAGTGTGAAGCAGACTTAATTACCAGCTTACATGCCCTCTTCTTGAATTTCTTTTACAGAAGGAGAAAAGCTGGAGGACAGTTCTCCTTGCAGTCCCATGAGGAGGAAAACCAAAACAACAACAACAAAAATCAACAACAAAACCAAAAACAACCACCCAAAAAACCCAAACCCAAAAGCTACATTTAGTTAACTCATAACTTTTTAGTTTTCTTTTTTTTTCCCTCCCCAAGATATGAATTTTATTTGGCATAATAAGAAAAAAAAAGTCTGCAAACATGACATGTATTTTATCTACTTTAGAAAAGAAAAAAAAAAGAGTAATGCTTTAAATTTTAGGAAATAAATAAAAAAATTGACACCTTCCTTCTTTTATTAAATGGGCAACTTAATTTAATATCCACCAAGCTCTCATCTCCTTTCTTATTATGTCTAGGAGAGTTTTTAAAATCTTAAGTTATATTCTTATAGATCATTACCACACTCTCCCTTCATACCTTTAATCCATTAAAGTTCACATTGCTTCAGCACACTCATAGTTTGATTCCATCATTTATGCACCCACAGTACCATTTCTTACTAAGAAATTGTAGGCCATTTGGTGTGTCTGTCGTGGTTAGGTGCTGCAAATTAAACCAGAGTCTGAGTAGGTATAAGGCACCAATTCCTTCTGCTAGAACTCCTTAGGTGTAATCCTGATCAGAGCAAATTGATGACTGATGATTTGTACTTTCACAACATTTATGAATCAGATGGGGAAAACAGAACACAACAAAAATACACCAACTATTTCACATCAAATTCTAGCACGGAAACGTTTTGCACTGATCTGTTGCTCTATACTCTTTGTTTGTTGTCACCACTAATACCATTAGAGTTCCAGTCATACTGCTTGTGTGCCTTAGTATCACATTATATCCGTCTGGTTCTAGGATAATTTTCACTGCTAGATTTGGAGCTTTTGTTTCTTTTTTCGTATGTATACACAACAGCAAAATCCTTTACAGAGCTGTCCCTTTTTAGTCCTTAATCTTCTGACTTCGAGAAACTGTAGCTCTGAGTTTCAGTTTGTAGTTTGCGGTGGAAAGGAGTTAATTTATTTCTTGCTTTTTAAATGTAATCATTAAATCCATTTATACCACAAGTGTTCCATCATTCAAGACTTTTTTTATAAAAAAAAAATCTTTCTTTTTTGCCAATTTGCTCACATCTCTTATTCTGCTTATCTTTGCATATTTAAATCCCCAGAGTCATGCATTAGCTATTGTCATACCCATCAATCTTAGCATTCCCAGGACCTCTGAGAGTGTTAGTTATTTATTCCACATAAGTTTGTTTTCAGGATTTCCTGAGAATTATTATCAATAATGCTAGGAGATTCAAGACAATTCCATGAAAGCAGCATAATCATAGTATCCCAAATATGGGGTTGTCTATATAAAATATTCTGAAGCTGACTTGTACATATTTCACAGTCTGAAGAATTTATAATTTTCAAATTTTTTTCTGCCAGCATAAATTTTTAATAGTGAGGCTATGATAGGTCTTTTGAAAAAAGAAAAAGTGGTAGACCATCTACTTTTGGAAGAATCCAAAACATCAAAATAGTCAACGCAAAAGAAATGTGAAAAGTAGTAGTGTCAAAAAGAGTCACATGGGTGAAAAATGGGGAAAAAGTAGTAGGACTACATCTTTAGTAGTAGGACTGCATCAAAAGAAGTGTGGCCAGCAGGGCGAGGGAGGTGATTCTGCCCCACTACTCTGCTCTTGTGAGACCCCACCTGCATCCAGGTCTGGGACCCCCAACATAACAAGGATGTCGAACGGTTGGAGCGGGTCCAGAGGAGGGCCACAAAGATGATCAGAGGCTGGAGTACCTCTCCTACAAGGACTGGCTGAGAGAGTTGGGGCTGTTCAGCCTGGTGAAGAGAAGGCTCTGAGGGGACCTTATTGCAGCCTTACAGTTCCTGAAGGGGTCCTACAGGAAAGCTGGGGAGGGACTTTTTACAAAGACAGGTAGCGATAGAATGAGGGGGAATGGTTTTAAACTGGAAGAGGAGAGATTTAGACTAGATCTTAGGAAGAAATTCTTTACAGTGAGGATGGTGAGACACTGGCACAGGTTGCCCAGGGAAGTTGTGGATGCCCCCTCCCTGGAAGTGTTCAAGGCCAGGTTGGACAGGGCTTTGAGCAACCTGGTCTGGTGGGAGGTGTCCCTGCCCATGGCAGGGGTTGGACTGGATGAGCTTTAAGGTCCGTTCCAACCTAAACCATTCTATGATTCTGTTTGATGGAACATGGTACATACTGTGTGCAGTTTTGGACTCCACAATCAAAATATATAAAAATATTAAAATGTCTCCAAAGGAGGGCAGCAAAAATTATGAAGGGACTAGACGGCATGAATTAAGAGCAGCTGAGGATACTAGGTTTGTCCAACTTAGAGAAGAGGAGACTGAGGGGTGACCTCAGTGTTGTGTACAACTTCTCCATGAGGAGATATGGAGAAGGAAGTGTTGATCTCTGGCATCCAGTGATAGGATACAAGAGAATGGATTAAAACTGTGTCAGGGAAAGTTCAGATTGGACATTAAGAAAAAGTTCTTCACTGACAGGGTGGTTGAGCACTGGAACAAGCTCCTCTGGGAACTGGTCATGGCCCCAAACCTTGAGCAGCATTTAGGAAATGCTCTTAGATATATAGTTTAACACATTGTCCTGTGTGAGGTCATGAGTTGGACTGAATGATCCTCATGGGTCCCTTACAACTCAGGATAGTCCACAATTCTATGAAGAGATCACTGATACTTTGGGGTTTATATGTTAGTAAAGTACCACAAGCACAGAATTTATAGGCCATTTCTTGACGGCTAGACAGACTACACCAACCAGACAAGGTCAGAAAGAAAGAAAGAAAGAAAGAAAGAAAGAAAGAAAGAAAGAAACAAAACCCAAAATCAACAACAACAAAAAAATCCCAACTCAACAGCCCCCGCCCTCGCAAAAAAAAACAACTCAACAAACCAACAACAAAATCCAACCAACAACAACGCAGAAAGTGTTCAAAAAAAACCCCTACTGAAACCACCAATTCCAAAACAACGAAGTGTAAATTATAGTTGGGGGATTTTCTTAAGTGATTAAATAGCAAACTTCTAAATAGCCTCGTTAAGCACTGTTCATGGCAGGAGTACCTCAGCCTGTTCTGAAGATGTGAAGTGGCTATCACTGTATGGTGGTGGTGGTGGCTTTGTTGGGTTTTTTGTTTTGTGTGGGTTTTGGGTGGACTTTTTGGTTTGTGTTTTTTGTTGTCATTGTTTTGTTTTTAATCCTTTCTTAAGGGTTTTGTTTCCTGTTTCAAACCCAGCTGATTATTTTGAAATTCAATTTACAGATAGGAGCCAAATGACTTGTCTCAGAAAGTTAGTTTTTTGTCCTATGTCTAAACACCAAGACTAGAGAAAAAATTGCAATGACATAAATGTGTCATATGACACAAGTAGAAGTTGTATCAAATAAAGAATATGATAAAAATAGCTGAGTACCTGGCAAAATGTCCTGAGATAGAGGGAAGTAGGTCATCTAGACACTGCCTCCCTACATAAAACTAGACAGACTCAAGAGAAACCTACTGCTAGCAGGGAAGGGAAGAGATAAACTGATTGACTTCTTACATGCTCTTTTCATCTTTAATATTTTAAATTCAGTATTTTCCACAGAAACAAATTCTTAAAATGGGTGTTCTATTGCAAATCAGCTATAGTTATTTCACTGTACTGTGTCTCTATTTAAATGAACTACTTGAAGTGAAGCTGGTATAAAGCCAGTCAGAATCAGGATGGGATTCCTAGAGTTATGAATCTGTAATGTTTTATTTCTTCCCTCATGCCAATTTCCAAGACTCATGAATTTGGCTACAAAAAAAAAAATCTCAGAATTTATATTTTGGAGGCAAATGAAAGCATTCACATTATCTTTAACAAACTTCTTAAGCTACTCAGAAGTTTTCCTAAGGTTAGAGATACAGACAGAAGACAACATACAATAGCATGGGACAAATGGACTAATAGGAATGGCTTGAAACAGTTTAAATTCTATTCACTGAAGGAAAATTCAGGGAAGGAATGCATTGTGGAGTCTCCTTCTCCAGAGACATTCAAAACCTGCCTAGACACTTTCCTGTGTGACCTGGTCTGGGTGATCCTGCTCTGGCAGGGGTTGGACTGGATGATCTTTCAAGGTCTCTTCCAACTCCTAATATTCTGTGATTCTGTGATAAGTATATACACATTCAGTGGACAACTATTTAATAGAGGTACTTGCTTATAAGCATATACAAATGAAGAACCTTGAAAAAACTCCTGAAAACTCTTTTTGCCATAGTTGAGAGGAAAAAAAATGAAGAATATTCTGTGATTGAATGAAGAACATTCAGTCTTTTTGAATGCAGTTGCTCATCATCCTTCCAAGCCATGGTTTTCAGTAAAAGTTAAGCAATTGGTAGTAGTAACTACCAGTGGCTTTCTGGAAGCCCCAACTTTGAGATTCTCTGGGAGTTATGTGGTAGTGGCAGAAATTCTAACAGTCTGGCAAGAAAACCTAATTAGTAGAGCAGCATTGCTGTAGTTCATAGTGCTATAGTTTGGTTTGGCCAACATAGTTTATGAAGGGAAAAATTCAAAATGGATCTGGGCAGGAATAAGCAGCAACTATTTATTTTTAAATTAGATTTCAAAAGTAGGTGTAAAAGCATAAAACTTGTGATAAGTATTCCTAAGTGGCATTATCATATGGAAAAAAAATAATCTATATTTTAATGCTACAATTCAAAACCCCCCATATTTTATGAGTAAATATTTTTAAATATAAACATTCACATTTTTTCAGTCCTTAAAGAGGTCAAAAATGTACTTTTATACTTTCACAAGTTTTACTTTGACAAAACAACTGTAATAGCATGGTCTACACCTAATGTTCACCAATCTCTCACTTTCATTGCTTTAGAGATAATTTTAAATATAGATTATGTGGTCTCTGCCTTGTAATAGTTCCTGCGTAATGCCCTTGTACTGCAGGGAATTTCATTAGCATGTGCCCTGATCTTGTCCTCCAAACCCTCATTGCTTTAGACAAGCATGGATTTAATTGAGAGAAAACCAAGCTGTGACTGTGGCTCAGGTGTGAAGGCTGTTTCCCTCAGCAAATTAAATCCAATGTAATGATTGAGCTTTCTTTTCCTCACTGTCTGCTTAAGAGAGATTTAATACTGCACATTAATTATTATGTTGGGCTGTTTTACTATGATGTTGTTTTTCCCATCATTCTGTGGGAGATTGATGCACAGATAACATTGACTGTTTAATGTACTGTGAGGATGATTAACACCTTGAGGATAGATCACAAGGTTATTATAAGTCACTAATTTTTAGATGACTTCTGTTTTAAACTGTGAAACTCAACAAATGGTATTCCCTGCTGATAGCATGTAGTATTTGGTTGAGCTCTTGCACTAAAGATTTCTACAGAAAGGTCTGACTATTTCCTGTACTCCATACTTGTGGTGAGTTCTCGGTGTACCATCAGCTTCCACATTCATATCTAACAACTAATCCCTATGTGTCAGCAGTACCAATCCAAATATTCAGAGGTAACAGCTTCAATCAAAACTCAATTTATGGTACCTCCAACCCCAAAATAAACTATACAAGTATGAACTAGCTCTCCACTTTTCAAAAACTGAGAAATTATGCAACCCACTGGAGACATTGCCCCAGCAGAATGGATATGAGAAGTCTGAAAAACAGGGAGGTGCTTTCTGTATGGAAAATGTTCCAATAGCATGAATCTGAACTGCCAGGCCTGATCTACCCAAGATACGTACCACCTTCACTAAATGTGAATGAAATAGCTAAACATCTCTAATATACCATATGAGTATATTCCACATGTGTGCACACATGTACAGACACACACACACATCAAATCCATGAATCTAAAAGGTATGGTTACTATTTCTCACTTCCAATCATCTGGAGTGAAGCAATACAATCTTTCTGCTGGGAATGTAAGCAGTAGCTATACCTGCATGCAAATTCTGTTTATCACTTTTGCCATCAAGTTTATGGGAACATAAATTTCTTTTCATAATGCTTTTTCAACAGAGATCAATAGGCAGCCCGTAGCAAATCACAAAAAAAGAAATTAATTTATATAATTGATTTGCTAGATTACATTCAGGAAATAATTCTAAAGAGTTTCCTATATACCACGCAAAGTCTCAGTTCTAAGGAATTTAGTAAATGACAGGAATTTAAGGAGGACCAGCTCTAGTAAATCTACTGAGCCTTTTATCACTACGGATTGAACTCAAACACATTATTTATCTTCCATTGTAAGATCTTCAGTTCACAGACTGTATCCTTGAGCAAGTTAGAGTCAAGCAGACGTAGCCAGCTACTGATAAGATTATTATAAACTAAATGGATTTATAACCCTGTAAATTATACCCCATTATAGAGATCTGCACTTAAATGGTAGAGAAAAAGGGACTTCATTAGCCAGCCAATCCCTGTGGAGTCATAGTGTTCAGACAATACGGCATTTTTGCCACCCACTGAGTCAGAAATTTACTGTCTAAGGGCCGTAGTGCTAACTGCGGGCTGGAAAGAGAGGTTCCTATTCTGTCCTGTGTGCTCACTTAGCACCAACCATTAATAAACACCCAGAAGCACTGAAAATATGCAATTTATTTCACACTTTTTGTGAAGAAGAGCAGTCCTATAAGAAGAGGTGGGACTAAAAAGTACTGAGATCTAGAAAGAATGGGATTGGCAACTTGGAAAAGCCCTAGGCTGTTGCTCCACGCTAGGCGCTCATAAAACCGTTTGTACCTTGAGCTTAGCTATATCTTCTCTCCTGAACCCAACATTAAGAAGTAAATATAGACTGCATACTCTTAAGTGCCTGAATTGATACCAAATCTGATCACTATCAGAAAGACTGTTATAAACTCAATTCCATTCCTTCCCCACCCCACTTCCAAACCTCTCCTAAGTTCCTCTCCATTTCACTTTTTCCATGTGTATTCTGTGTATGCTATTTTGTAACTCAGTCCTTCAGAAAAAGTAAGTGCTGATCACATGGTTTAGAAAAAAAAGTCTTTCAGCATTTCATTTGCCTAATTTTTCTCGGTTCCAAAAAAAGGTGTTTGTACACATCAAATAACACATTCCTGAAAAGCTTACAAAGAGCTACAGCTCTGACTGACCTCAATGAATAAAATCCACAATGAATACAAGTGTTCTCAAAAAAGACAACAAAGCAACAACAAACCACAACCCAAAAAAATCCCCAAACTCCTCCCCCCAAAAATCCCTCAAACAACCCCACTCCCCCCCCTAAAAAAAACCCCAAAACCAGTAAAACCAAACCACCACAAAAAACCCACAACAAAATCCAAAAAACTCCACACCAGCTAATACTCCACTGGCCATAGGGCAGCAGCCACCATATTAATCTGGTATTTCTTCATAAAATTTAACTTGGATTACTCAGCTAACACAAGTGGCATAGACCATTGCTTTCAAATTAAAGGGACCAGTTTGCCTTAGCTGGAAATCTAGCCTTATGCTTTAGGCAAACTTGCTATGAACTCCTTATAAGATGACAGCATTCTTGCTCATTAAATTACAAGCACTCCTCCTCTCAGATTAATCCCCTAAACTATGAAAAGGCTGACTGTAGTCCTACTAACAAGAACAGAAAAGAAGTTGGCTAGAGTGACCTTAACCATGCACCTCTGTCATTCAGAATTCTCTGGTTTCATTAACATTCAACTTTGATAGTGCATTTGACAGCATTTGTCCCAGCTCAAAGTTTGTGAGAATATTGCAGGTTTTTATATATTTTTATATATATATATAAGTACACAAAATCACACACTATCTATACACAATATGTACACAATAATTTTTTAATGCTCTTCATCCTTAAGTTTATTCTGTGTTCTCAAACTTCTTAGCACTTCAACAGGGTATTCTGGCTGGGAATAATAGAAATTGCAAAACAAGAGATCAGATGCTTCCTCTCTGAGTTTTTCTGAAAAGCCCCAAATGACTGAACTGAAGGACAACAGAGGAAACCAAAGACAAGGAAAGCAGGAAAGCCTGTTGAATCAATAATAGACTATTTCACTCAGAAGTACTCTGAAGAGACTGCTCTTGGGTCATGAGCCTGGGCAGGTTTTTGAACACCCTCCTCTTCGGAGGATTTAGCCTTTTGGCCTTCCCTGTGCAGTGTAAAAGTCATCTAGCTGCCAAGACTGTAAGATGGTATCTCAATCAATATCTACTTTAAATATTTCTGGCAGGCACTCTGCTCTGGTTGACAACAATCTAGTATTTTTTTTGGTGCTGATTTCAGGCAGAATTTTCTTGCTATTGAATACTATTGAAAAAACAGTTACAGAGGGTTAGTATTCTAGTATGAAGCTTACTTCTAAAAACTTTTCGAAACATTTTCATAGCATCTAGAAATGAGTTAAGGACCACTTTTTCTTTCACTATTGTTAATAAGAATTAACAGCTTTTCAAACACATTTAATTTATATATATAAAATGTAGTAGACTGTTGTACAATAAGTAAGAATAGCATTTTTTGAGAAAGAGAAGATATATTAACAGCACAGGACAGATATCAGTCCTTGTTCAGGCTGGCAAAATGTGAAATTTAGGCTGGTATTAAATAGCTAAGGATTCAACCTGTTGTCTTCCTGCACGGAAGAACACCTCTGTACTTACAAAAAGCAAAGGCAGATATCTAACAACTCCACATGTCATTAAAAAGTACAGGGTTTCTCTTAATCTGGAAGAGGTGGGTGACAACCAAAGTTCATTGAATTCTTCCTGGATTAATGACTGGATGTGTGCAGCCAATGGCCTTTCACTAATCCCAGGAATATATCTAGCATCAAAATTTTATTGTTTTTATTCTTTTAAAATATTTCTCTTATTAAATGCACTTCTTATTTTCACTCTTATCTCCCGGTAGCTGGAGAGCTTTAGTCCTAATTTAGTTAAAGCATTTAAATGGGCATGCAAGTCCTAAGATATTCAGTGAGAATACTTAAACATGCCTAAAACTACGGATGTGCTTTCCTGTACCCGAATATTTTCCTGCATTTGTTCTTTGCTGCTCTTTACAGATTGAGTTGCTGCTTTGCAATATTTTCAAGTAATTATATAGCAGTTATAAATGCAGACTAGTTTAACTGGCACGTTCTATGGTAATAGCTAATGTGAGATGTATAAATGTTTACATCTATATATATTTTCAGTCTATTCTCCCCTTTTT
Organism: Mesitornis unicolor; assembly: GCF_000695765.1. Taxonomy (NCBI): domain Eukaryota; kingdom Metazoa; phylum Chordata; class Aves; order Mesitornithiformes; family Mesitornithidae; genus Mesitornis; species Mesitornis unicolor. The sequence goes on from NW_010159289.1 coordinate 19,768, forward strand.
TGTAAATATTATTTCCGCATAGCATTGTCATGGCAGAGAAGTGCTGAGGTGCAGGAAAACAGTGTGAACAAATAATGACTATAGGAAAACTGTGGGTGAGTGGCTAAAATGGGGATACTATAAGCATTTGCAGTTTTAGTATAGCTAGTAGCACTTCAAAAACATTTGTCAGCATTTGAGGCTCAGTGTGCTGCCGTCCTGCGCTGTCCAAGGAAAGCAAGCTGCTGCAGGGAGCCTGGGACCAACCATTTATTTTAGGCCACAGTCAACTACCTTCCCCAGAACGCACACTTTCTGTAGAATTACAGCATCTATTTAAAACTTTAGTCACAAAAGTATGTGAGTGCAATTTGTGTTTACATCTTCAAGAAGGAACTAAAGCAGGACAGTTTCAGACAATGTCACTAAATATGAAGCCACACAGGACCTACATTTTACTGAGTTACTGCACTTCATTACCACCAAGAATTGAATATGAGCTACTTCACCCCTTTTTTGGGGAGTTGTAGGAACAACCCAGGTTCCCAGGCAGGTGAGATTTCTTCTCCTTTATTATAACTCTGATTTTATCATCCTATTTAACTGTTGCTCCCAACCTACTGCTTATTGCTCGAATTCATAAGTTCATACAACCTCAGAGGTGCTGGTGAAGAACAAGTTGATCCACAAAAAGTTTAGATATCATGCCAGTGGCTCCAGAGTCATCTTCTCTTTTAAGTTAGTTAGTGAAAGGAGTAAAAACTTCACTGTGTTAACAGAAAAAATTAAGTTACTTAAAATACACGATTAGATTCACTGCTTGGTCATTGATCCCAGAATCACAATTATCCTGCAGCCTCTCCATCACAGAGGAGAGGCCAACATCTCTACCAGGCAAGGACAGGGCTGGTAGAGAAGCAGATGGCTCCTGTTTGACCAAGAGAGACATGATTCAGCACCTGTCCCTGGGCAGAAGAAACTCATTTGGCAGAGTGCTGCAGCAGAGCCTTGAATAGGCTTGTAAAGCCACCCTCCTGTCAGAGAGCAGCTCCTCTGCAATGCAGCTGCTCTCCAAGGGTGCAAATTGATGCCAAATTGCCTAAGGCCAGATTCATAGCTAAGATTCAGTTTGCATGCGTTTGATTTATTTTGTTTCCCATTACACTCTTGCTGCTCTTTTCTCTCCAGACAGCCACCTATGATTTTAATAGAAGATGCCTTGTTAAATGCTGTTTAACACTATGAATGCACCCGTAGGATCTCTTTTGCCTATTTTAAAGTAGTGCTATAAAGCTTCTAAATCTATATCTTGACTATTTAAAAAAAGATAAAAACGCTTTCTTTACTTAGCAGACTACAGGTGAACTAGTCAGCCCAGCTTCCTGAAACAACTATAGAGAAATAGCAAATAAAGTTTCATGAACATTTTCTACAAATGAGTTGTTATATCCATAATCACATGTCTCAAACATGGAAGTGCCTAAATAAAAGACAAGTTCAAAAGCCTTCATGATGCTGGAGCACCTGAACAGTTTTAGAGAGATCATTTCTCAAGCCACTTAGTACTCATTAGCACAGAACCACATGTGTAGACATGACAATGAATCATATCTATAAACAATGTATACTGCACAGTAAGTCACTTGAGGAGATACATCCAATCTATCATTATTGGAAGATATCTATAGTTCTTGTCTAGTTCACGGGAGGATGCGTCTCCTGTTCAAAAGCACTTTGTGTGGCTGCTAACTGAGTATATGAGAAATACCGAGTGTTGCTGCAGGTGTTCATAGAAGTCCTCATTCCTCAAGCATTCATCCCCCAACCCCTCCTTTTATGCCAACAGTGAAAGCAACACTTGCCTTAAGCATTTGTCAATATTATCTGAAATTTTTAAGTTGAAACTTAATATTTTGCAAGATTTTTATGTAGTAACAGCAATGGCTATTTTATTTGTAACCAACTAAAATAATATTATAATAATGCTCTAAGTCAAATAAAACATACTCTAAAAGTCATAGAGAATGTTTTACCAAGCTAATTGTAACCACAAAAAAGATTGGGAATGCCATGGAATGTAAAAGTAAATAAAGTTCCCCAGTGGTATCCTTCGAAAAGATACCCAGAATTACTGCACAAAGAATGGTTAAATATTACAGGAACATTTTGACAGCAGGTGTCAGAATCATATGTAAAGGTAGTGGCAGAGAAAACTCAGGTTGTGCATTTGAAATCACTCACCATAACAAGCAAGGCAGACCTTGGGATTAGATCTTCTCATTTCCAAGGCTGATTATGAATGAAATCATGGGTTTGTTTCTTGCCTGTCAGAAACACTTTGGCTTCTGTTTTGATTAGAATTTTGTTTTCCTTCACTTCTTTTTTTCTCTTTTTGAAATGACACTACATGGACTAATTCTGTACAAGGTCAGTAAAGGCCTGAAATTCCTGGAGCGCAGTATGCATTCAGTCTTCTAGAAGTGCCCCTGGGCTACATCAACATTAAACCCACAAAATGATGCAAATCTCTTACCTTTGTGAAACACCATGGGATTTCCTGGAAGAGGTCATTTTTTCAATCACTTACAGCAAAACCGAGACATCCAAGCATCAGAAGGTACTTTTTTAAAAAGTCATAACTAACCTGTTATGACCTGTGTGTCTCTCACATTCCTACATGTAAAATAGAGTCAATTATACTGGCCAGTGTTTGTAAAGGGCCTGCAATTCTGAGACAAAAACTCTCTCCAGGTGCCAGGCAGGACCAGGTATGATGCTAAGTAACCAAGTCACCCACTTTTTACTACGGACTCTTATTTAAAGAGAAAGATGGGGCTGTACAGTCATTCCACAGACTCCAATAAGGAGCTACAGAAATAGGGAGCAACGTTATTTCTATTCTCTAACAAAAACCATTCAAGAAACAAGAAACACTGTACGTAACTTTCAGACAGCATAGCCTATCCATGGGATGTACAGAGCTTAACAGAGATGAGCAGGGACTGTTATAGAGATACAGGTTATGAGTGAAACCGGTCTCAAAGAAAAAGTCTTTGGTTTTAATGGATGGAAAGTTATCACTGGTTGTGCTAGGTGACCTAATCTTTGAACCCCAGACATCAAGAGAAATGAGTAATTATTTATCAGACAGATGTTGCGCTCTCAGTACTCCTTCTGTTTCTCCAAGTATTAAAAAGTTCACCGTAGGACAAGTTTAGGATATTCCCATAGGTTAATGAATATCCAAAGATAAAAACATGATGATTTTTAATATACTTCTGCATAGAGAGGACAATATTCTCCATTAGGATAAATCCACTGAGGTCAAAGCTGTGCCAGAAGAGAATCTGACTCCCAGTATTTATCTTACTGCAAACTGGAGATAGCATAGCAGAAAGCTCTGCTCGATTACTTTACTGGTCATATTCAGGCAAATTATTCAATAATGCAATAGAAACTGAGGCGTAACTGACAGTTTACATCTAAATTGTTTATCAACATAACTATAAGAATCTACAGAACAAAATTAAAAGTTTTTAAAGATTACAACTGAAGTCTTGAAAGTATGTGTTTAAAGTGTGTTATGGTTTGCAATGAGTCAAAGCACCATTTCAGGAAAACCACAAATTATTTATAATGATGGGTAAAGTGTATCATTAGTAATAGCCACAGTTCCATATATGGGTTGAGCTCTTTCAGCCAGAGGATCACTGAGTGTTTTACTGTCTGTATTCATGGCACAAACCCATTGTCTGCATAAGTGGGCTTTCATTCTGGAAAACGTTGAAGAAATAATTGATTGCAAGGCTAATCCTTGTTCTTGATTGTACCGGTGACTTTTGTGCATGACATCAGCTAAGCTATTAGCTTGCCTGCATTCTCCCCCATGCAGTCTTGTGCTCTTAGGAACTCCTGACGACATCCCAGAATTTCTGTATTGTTACAAAGGAAGTAACAAAGTTAAATATAATAAATTGGGTAAAGTCAGAGCATGGCCTGCTACAGAGAACCCTTGGGCTCTGCAGTGACCTCCCAACCTGTTGAAGCTGAAAGGGAGTTTTGACTAGAGCTCTTTTACCAACATCACCAGGAAGGAAAGTTAAGAACTGGGGGAGATGTTGGAAATTAAAAGTGCTCTGAGATACAATCTACTTATAATTAATTCTTTCTTAAACTTACTTCAGAGAAGTTAGGCAAAGTGACAACATGTAGAACCACTCTCTTAGTAAAAATGGCTCCACTGTGAAGGAGCAAAAAGTTTCTCCCAACATTTAATCAACTGAACTATTATTTGCTGTGAAAAAGATACATGCTTCAAACAAAAGAGAGAATGATGCGAAATACAAACAGATTTGTAATGGCGTATTAACAGATTAATAATAATTTTCTTACTCCCCAAACGTAGTTATGTTTATAACGACTTGCACAGCATAATTACAAAATGTGATAATTCTAAATTAATTCCACAAAGAAAGCAAATCTGTAAAGCAAGAGCTCATTCGCAGCACTTCTAGATCAAACAGATGCAGGACCAGGCTTTCATAAGAGCCCAGGGCTCAGCACCCTCAGTTGTGGACAGATTTTCAGTATGTCACAGTCATATTTGTACACTTTCACAATTGCTAGATCCACAGCAGCAGCTCCCCATCATTGCCCCGACAATGCCATGGAGATCAGGGCTCTGCAAGAACACCACTGAGCTCCTTGGCGGAATATGGTCACTTTGTTTTGGTGCCTAAACTGGGGATGAGCTTTTGAAAGAAGTCTGGCTCACAATATGGCTAATGACTTCTCTTTTAAAAATCCGGCCCACAGAGCATTCTTTGGATAACTGACAAGAATCTCCTTTCTCATCTAAATCCAGACAGGCCAAACGGGTGATGCTGGCTGCATCGTTACATGGAAGCTGAAAGCTTATTGCTCTATCTGAAGTGTGCACTGGCCAAGCATCCTAACTAGAAAGGAATACAAGTTGTAGTTTTTCCTTTTCAGTTTATTTGTAAAATTCTCAGGTCTCCCACTCTTCTAGAGGAGGTTACATGGCACCACAGCAACATGTGTACAAATGAGCTCTGTGATATTGTATTACTGCATTTCTACCACAGCCAAAGACTCCAACTGATATTGGGTCCTAACATGCTAATTGTAGCACAAAGAACGTTGAGACTGGCAACAAAGATTTGTTTGTGTGTACACACACAAAGATTTATTAGTAGGGTCCATAGCTAATGGCATACATTTACTGTAATGGTTAAAAAGTTACTTTGGTGAAAAAAAGTACAACAAAAGGACAAAGAGAAAAGGGAAATTGAATCTCTCTTCAGTGGCCAGCTGGGAGGAGATGAGCATTCTACCCTGGGCATGCTTGCCAGGGCAGCAGATTGACTACCTTCAATACACCTCCCACAGTAACTATCTTGTTTTCATCAGGACCTGACCAAACTCTCAACAGGTTGTTCCAGTTCATGTTGCTGCTTGCACTGACTGAAGCACATGTTAATCTGGGGCAGGTGCTGCACGCCAGCTAGTCTGTAATCTTTACACATGTGCATCGTTGGATCCTCTGCTGTAAACTGAGAACTACAGCCAACTGTCAAGGAAAAGAGGGTGGGCAGTGAGGGACAAGACTCTTGTTGGTCGTGATCATTTCCCATGAGAACTGTCAGCTCCCACCACTGGGTTTGCCGACATGCAGCCAGGAGAAAGGCAGCACAAGAGCAAGGGGCAAGCTGAGCTACAGAGACCAGACAGGCTGCAGCAGCGCATGGGGGCTGTTCAGGACAAAGCCTAAGGCACAGTGTGGCATCGTCACTGTTCGGTCACCAAGGGGCAGATTGTTCCTTGAAAGAGGTGAGGCTCCTGTTATGAGAAGACCCTTAAAGGGTTAGATGGAAACAGGAAGGTACAACACCTTGCCCAAAGTTTCACCACTGTTCAAGCAAGGGAAAAGGAACTGAAGCAGCATTACCTCAGCTGAGCATCCCAGCTGAGACAGAGCATTTTCTTGAGCCTCTCAGGTCATTCCAAATCTGTGTCACTCACATAGAAATGACTCTATACTAATATTTTCCACACTCTCATGATGTACTTAACTCTACCCACACACTAAAATGAGCAGAAGCCAGGGCGCAGACAGGGAGAGCAAGTGCTAAGGAAAATACTATGTACATTGTGGGAGAAAGAATGGACTGTAAGGCTTATTTGGTGCTTTGTACATGTTCTCTGAAAAGTTTCAAGGCCTCAAAAGAGACTTTGAGAGGTATTGATACTTCAAGGTAATATAATTAATACACTTTTATCCTTCAACATCAGGATGAGCATGCACACTCAAGTTTCCAGATAGAAAAATACATCATATTTTCAACTACATGAAGATAAGTTTTCTATTTGTAGATGCAAAAAAATAATACTGGAAAACAGTGAAATTCCTGATTAGCCAATAAAACAATAAATGCTTTATGAAGTAGGTATTTCCAGATGCTGAATATAAGCATCTTTCAAGAGCTGATATTTTGTCAGGAAGTGGGCTGTGAAAGAAGTGGTTAACTGTTACCGAACTCTGCTAGGAAACTGGGACTATAAGCACTACTGCAGCGTGGATGTTCTGCTCTCTAAGTTCAAGTACTACCCACAACTCTGGTGGATCTCCACAAAATCCCCAACAAAAGTAATTCACGGTAGCCCCATAGGACAAATCAACACCACACAGCAGGGAACAATTCAAACAACAACTACAACATTACCAAAGTTGGAAGCTACCAAGTGCACAGTACTAAACTGACCACATTGCTTTTGAGACATGAACAACCATTTCTACATGATGATGCCCTGCCCCATGTGGATGGCTCTCTACACTTGAAACAGCACAGGGAATTGTGTTATTCTGTAGAGTGTAGACACACCTAAAATGTCATTCAGAGCAAAGATTAGGTGAAATGGATCCTACACTCATCTCATTGTACCAGAAGCTATGGGAAAGGCAGTAATGAATTGCTATCACTGTATCATAAGAACAAACAGTGTATACTAATGTTCTATACACCAAGAACCTTCATCAGTTTTTAATATTTGCAGATAAATCTGGGGATCTGTAAAAAGTTATAAAAACACCTCTGATTCTCAGGGAATGCTTTGCTCAGTTATTTGCTGTAAATTCACAGAAACCTCAGATAAGTCCAATGGGTAAATCACTGTAGAAAAAGATGCTGAGCCCCCTGGGCGCACACGTGGCTCACACACTTAGAGTGGACAAGGCAAGCCAGGTACTACTTACAAAACATGTGAAACGGGTACTTGTTTCTGGTTTTTATGGAAAAGTTGTTTGACTTGTGGGAAAACCACCTTGTCAGAACACAAAAGAAGGAGTCTGTACTCTCCGGTTTACACAGACAGCCCTCATCCCAAGGAGTTTACAGGGGTTTTGCTGTGTTTGTACAGTACCTGGCTACAACACAGTGCAAGTCAATAATTGGTGCTCCTCGGCAATGTTGCAGTAAAAAACAGAGTACATTTCTTTGCCATGTTACAGGATATGTCATGATGTACTTTCCTCACTCCTCCACTCACCTCTCCTGAGAGAGTGGTAAAACTCAGAGATTAAACAGTGTTCACTCCCACTCTCCTGTTAAGGATGCTTTAAGCTTTAGCATCTCGACAGGCTGCTGCTGTTTCTCCTTCCCTGCTACTCCCAGTGTAGCTGTAATAAGGCTCTTGCAGACCTGCACTCCCCTGGCTTATGCATCCGCTCTCTCACACAGAGCTGGTGCCCCAGACACCAGCCTCCTTCAAGGGCTTCTGTGTTCAGTCTGCTAAATGGGATGGGCAAAGCCAACTCCTTTGTTCTCTGAGAGACAGCCACAGGTTGGGAGCTTGAGCCTGGTGACTAGATTAAACCCTGCAGACACAAAGACCCAGAGACAGGCATTCTCAAGGGAGGAGCAATTACTAATTACCTGCCTCTGTAAGGATGCTTTGGCTTACTTCCTGAGGACGACTCCTGTGAATCCCCAAAGCCTTTACTTGGATTTCCTGGCTAACAGCCTCTTTCTGCTCTTCCTGCCACATGATTAGCCCCATCAACACTCTTCTAGAAAATGGGAAGTCACCTGGGCTGAAAGCACATCTGAACTGATCAGCCTGCATGTTTCAGCAATTTCTGTGGTTATGAGATCTCTGTGTTCCCTAGGCTGGGACGAAGGGAAGTCTCATTCCTCCTCAGCAAAGCTCCTGGCTGAGGGCATGGCCCCATGTGCCACCTCAACATCCCAGGGCAGTCTCACAGCCATCTTTCCCCCTCAACCAATTCCAGCCCTTCTGCTATACCTCTAATGCTCATTAAAGTCACTAAAACACTGAAAGCAAAAAAGTGACATTTTCTTCATCTTTTCAGCTCAAGGGAAACATCTTCCTGCCCACACTGGCCTCCCTGCCCACTGGAGGGAAAGAAGAAAGGCCAGGCTCCAGAAAGGCAGGAGGAAGTGGTCACAAAATGGCAGGAAACACTGGCAAGGCAGAATCATGTCTCAGCAGCATCACAACATACCCCAGGGTTTCAAGGGACAAAAGAGCCGCATCTCAATCTCTGGCACAGGCTCCTGCATGATTTTTTTACAAAATATCCTTAATCTCTTTGCCATCAGTCCTCTTCATTAAAATAACATAGCGCATTGCTGTGCATCTCAAGACAGGTCAGGCTCTGGTCTCGGCAGTGGTGGCTCAGTCAGAAGTGTCCCAAATCAGGAGTTATACTGGGCTATATGTTCTCTGTTTTAAGCTTCTCAATCATCTTTCAAAGAGCCTGTCATGTTTTATTTGTGAAATAGTGAGGTGAGTATAACAATAGGCCTGTTACACTAACAGTAATGCAAACCCAGGTTTCCACTGCTGGTAAAATCAGTCATGATCAGCATAAAAGATAGTTTCTCTTTTTTTCCATCTTGTTGTAATGTTTTCAAATTACATTAATACACTGACTGGCATGACAATTTTCTAAAATTACCATAGCTGTTACTATAAGAATGCTAGAAGATATTACTCCCTCCCTCCCCCCTCCAAATAAAATGGGAACCTGCAAGCAATAGTGTTATAGAAAAAAGGACAAACAAAGAACTGGAAATGCGAATATCTGCAAAAATTACTAAAAGCCACTTTCATTTCTGTAAGATTGTTAAATACTTATTTCTTCTATTTGGTAGTAAGGTAAATGCTTAACGAATATAATCCACGTATTGTGCATAGGAGAACCCTATTTGTGATACAGAAAAATATTTTGATCTCAGTTCCCCCATGCAAAGCCGTAACAACAACTGACTTCTGTGGCGTTCCTCCACGTTTATCCTAGCTCAACTGAGTCTAGACCCTGACCCTTGAATTGCTCACTGTGGTATCGAGAATCAAATACAGCCCTTATTACTCTTGAGAATAGTCACATGTTAGTAAAGTGGGTACTTGAAATCATGCAAAGTGCCTTTTCGATAATGCTGCTTAAGAAGCTGCGTTCTGTTTGGTTCATAATGGATAGCTTCAACCTTGGTTCAGCACTGGGGAAGAGTTCTTAGAGAATGCAGTGAAGATCCAGAGGATAGCTACGTTACTGAAACAAATAAAACCACCCTGAAGATGACAAAACATCCAGATGGACTGGATGTGATGGCAACAATGACACAGTGACCAGCAGTTTTGTGACAGATACCCAGAACAGAAAGACATCCCTACAGAACAGAGGGAACTTATATTGACAATGCTTTCAAGAAACCATTTCAGAAGATACCCTTTGTTCTAGGACCAAAATGTTTTTCTGGACTATTAAATCTTCCAGACTCCTCATCCCCTTCATTTTTAATTAGCTTTTTTCTTAGCTGTGCTTGGTTCCATTTTCTCTGTAGTAGCTGTCTTTACTGCTGTCCTCATACCAGAAATGTTAGCAGGCAATCAGTGCTCTTGGAACAGGATTACAAAGGCACAGAGAAGCAATCTTATGGGCCAGGTTTCCCCTGCCTTTAGGCAGTAACCTGGTCTGAGTAAGGGAGTCTAGTCAAAACTGATCAACAGACACACCAGGCTGTACCTAGATGTCTACCTACAGGTAAAAGCAGAGTGGGTTCAGAGAAATAATGAGGCAAATACTTAAACATGTATTGTTGTAAGAGTAACATAACTCAAGTCATCACAGCCACAAGATGAGATTTTGTTATACTTCTGTAACGCCATTCATTTTCATAAAGTGATACCTAGCTTCTACTGCTGCATCTTGGACCAGAATCTAACCTTCAGCTTTCCCTGATAGCACAAAAAATAGTTGATTTATTTATTCCTGTCTTCCTTTTATTATGCTCCCAAAGTGTTACATTTCTGAAAGGGCTGATCCTGGGGATTTTGGTTTCATTTCTTCAAATTCCCTGAAATATTCTGTAATGCTGTAGTTTTATCTCCCCAGCTACAATTGTCTGCTCTCTTCCAAATGTATTTTTAGTCAGTAGCAAGAAATCTATAGTAACTAAGAGGAGTATGCCCATATAGTAGAATTAGACATCGATTAACATCCAGCAGCCATTTTTGCTGTTCTCATTGCACTTGATCCCATACTTGGTAGAAGTCACAGATTCTGTGCTCTCAGTTTTCACAGATCACTTAGTTCTGCTGTCACTCCTGGTCAGGAGTGTACCAGAGGGAATTAAGAACCACCATCTTCTTTTTACCACTGGCAAAGGGTGTTACAAAGTGCACCATTCCCAAAGGCAGCCGAGTTCACAAGCAGCTGCAGGCATCTCTTTCTCCAGGAACTGATGCTGGGGTGCTGTTGTTCCACACAATTCACTACCATAGCTGTTTGTAAACACCATAGCAGACAAGGCCATGAAAAAACACATTGCATATAGAAAGTTCTCTGTAAATAGTTGGGGGGCAGGGGGCAGAACAGAAAAAAAAATTCCCCAAACACCACTCCCCAAAAACACACACATAAATGAGTATCCAAACTACCCATGCAGAAGTAGAGAGACAAAAAAAGCATCTAAGAGAACAAAAATATAGTGACACAGAGACTCGCAAATGACTTTTTCTAAGCTTAGATCACTAAACCTTTTCCCCCTCCAGGATTACCTTAAATATGACACATTTCCATGCTTTCTAGTCCCTGCTAACCCCAGGAAATACTGCAATATGCAAACATTACTATCAAGCCTTCAGTATTTTTTAATATTAACCATAGATTCAGTTTAATTCTATTTTTATCTGAAATAGTCTGCCCATATCTAATGGCTTGGTTATATTTAAAAAACCCTCTCTTTCTAATTTTAGAAAACAGATTGTAACTCACTCTTCTCCTCATTTATAAATGTTTTAAGGTCTCCACACTACAGGTTTTTCCTCCTTTCTGTAAGGAAAGGTACAGTTTCTATTTTAAACTGCTTAATTAACACAGTGATTTCGTAAAATATTTGGCAGTTGTAACTTCCCCAAAACGATGATCTTGCAATTATGTGTCTTAAGTTGCAATGACAGAAGACCAATTCAGTTACTGCAAAATTAACAATGTTGGCATCAAAGGGCTGTCTCCCTGAGCCTGTTTACTCTAATCTACTGTTCTTTTAGAATTCTTATCAAGAGCATGATAAATTATTAAGAAGTATGACAACAAAGACTCCTCCTTGAATGATATTACAAAGACATTTTTCTAATGCTAAAATTCTGCTTGTTATCAAAGAAATTGAAGGAGGCGGAAAGATGAAGGAGGGTCTTCTGCAAGACTCATTTCAGGAAGATGTGTGTCTAAGGTCCTCTAAGGAAAGAGGGGAGACAGTCAAGGAACAATGCTGAATCTAAGGCATTTCACCCCAATGCTATCCCCATCATCCATTCAGATAGTGACTGTGAAAACCGCTGAAGGAAAACGTTATGGTCCAATATTCTGTTGGCAGAGTACAGCCACTGTCATTTATTTTATCATCATAATAGCCATTGGCAGGCTATCCTTCCCAGCAATACAACAGACATTTTAAATGCCTTTTTAGCTAAGCAGTTTGGAGAGCTGTGCAAAAATAAACCACAAGTAAGCAGTTTCAACCCAAGAGTTAAAGCAACAGCAATTATTACTTAATTCCTACTCATTTCCAGCTTCTGTAGTGGCAGCACAAAGGAAGCAGCCGGTGGGGATTCATTGCTTAGACACAGGTGACACAAAAGTGATCAGCTGTCAACTAAGATGATTAACAAATTTTCACTGTAGTGCTGCATTTGCTTAGTGGAATAGAGTTGATAAGCCTTTGGGATGAGGAGGCAGTGATTGGCAATGAATACTAATTGATTAATGAAAAGACCTGCAGATTGCTAGTAAACAAAATTTTCAGGCCACTAGGACTGGCATTTACTGGACTTGATTCCACAGCAAGCTTTCAGCCCACAAGGTTTTCCTAGCTTTCAATTTGTACTTAAAACATCAATCTTCTTCTAGAATACTGTGCATATGTGATCATTTTTCTGCATGTTGAAATCAGACCTTTTTCCACAGCATTCTCAAATCACTTATATTGAGGAGATATGCCTTGCTGCTGACTGTATGAAAAGAGTGTTTTCATGGAGAGGGATCAAGGAAAGAGAAGACACTGAAGTGCTCAATTACAAAAACCATTAGCTTGGAGTGGAAGTGTTTGGGGGTTTTTTTCGCTAGCACTGCACTCAGATCTTGGACCAGTCACAGCTTCAGTCTTTCATTCTTTTTCTCAGTTTCTAGCATCTGATAAGCCTTCAAGACCCTGAAAAAGAATATTTTCTTCAGATCAAGAGGTTACTATCATTCCTCTGTAGTCTTCCTATTTCTTTACTGTGGCCAGGACTCAGCTATAAATGCACATGACTCTCATAAGCAGCAAAGGAAGTAAAATCTGGAGAGTCAGACAGTTCACCTCATAGGTACTAAACATAAGAAAAGCCAAGACCAAATTGCTCCAAGAATGTTAGAAACCTATTTCTAAATCAGTCTAAACATTCACAATTTAGAGATTTTTTTCTTTTCTTGACATTAAATTAAAGATGCATGTTTCCAGTCCTCATGTATTTGTGATTCTCCATTGTATTTCCCTCCACACACTTTCAAAGAATATCCTTCCAAATATTTTCCTGCTAACCAAAATGATGAAGTATAGAGCATTCCCTTTGTCAGTCACCTTATCAGTGTACTATACCAGTTTAATCTACCATTGTTGACCTAATTCTGATTGCATACTCTTTATTTTCCTCTTCCCATCACATCTTACTACTTTTTTTCCCTTTCAAAATTTGTTTGGGAATTATAAGCTATTTCAGGGTCAAAGAAAGCTGTACTAGTTAAGTGGCTAAATACTGTACTTGTCTAAAATGATTTAATTTATTTAACTGACATTAAGTGTCTGTTTTGTGTTGCAGCTAAAGAACCAGCCTGAATGACAGTCTGGTTATCAGAGTTAAAATTTTGCTCTTGTAAATCTCTTTCCTGATCCTACCTCTAAAAGGGAAAGATCTACAGGAATAACTTGGCTGTTTGAGAACATGCCCCACAACCCTGATCTTGCAAGGTTATGAATCACTAATTCTGACTGAATTTAATGAGAGTTCAAGTTCTCAACAGGTTTCAAGTTACAGGCCCCGAGCTGAGAACCGAACTCTTTGGTGAGATGTTTTCAGTGAACATCCACTGTGCAAAGCAGCCACAGGGAACAAGAAGATTGAAGAGTTTACAGAAGAATAGGTAAAAGGATAGGAAAACTGGAGAAAAAAAATTTGAACATAAATCTTTAAACATCTAAAAACCCAGACTAGAAGGCAATGCATATGTTGAATAAATGAGCCATTTTTCTTAGTCAAATAATCACAGCAGCATGCATTTAGGTGCCTGTTTGAAGAGATTAGAGAAGTGATAATAATATTAGAATCAGTAAACAACTAGTGTACGTATATTAGTATTCCACATTTTTACTACTTAACTCTTTGGAATAGCAATTAGTCTTCAGTTTAATTGACCAAATAAAGTTGGTAGAAAATTTAAAATGTCTTCCAAATGACAAAACTGAGGCATTTTATTAATCAAAAGGGTTTTTAATGCAAACTGAGGACTGCTGAGGTAGCAGAACTGTCTGTCATAGGTTACAGTGTACAGCGATAAACTTCCCATCTCCTATCAAGCCTTCAGTGTGCTGTTCACTATGCAGTCTTTATCTTCACATGCTGACACATGTAATCTAACATTCTCACTTTGCCACAGTAGGAGCAATTGCTTGACAATTTGATTATGGTTTCCTGTCAGCTCATACACAGAATATTCTTTGAGCTTTCAAGAATTGCAAAATATTTTGATTTTACAATGATAATAATCTTCTGGGAAAAACATCATTTAAAATATTGATTTCTGATAGCAAGCCTACTCCAGATCTGCATGCAGAAACTGCTCTGAACATCTAAAAGCTGATAAGATGCACATGAGGAAAGAGGCAGAAATGACAGTAATGTGCAAATAACAGAGGGAGAGGGTTGGTGAATGAAAGCAGTTACTATCTAACAGCTGCTCTGCGCCTTGTGTGAAATGAGTGGATGGTCCCAGTCTGGGCTGTGGGAGACAGGCATCCTCCCCGCAATTCAAACAGCCTGAGCATAGAGGCCAAATCCTGAAAGGACATGAGGATAACTTTATCTCTAAAAATGGCTTTTGCAAATCCCAGGTAAGGTTCACGGGCACAGGGAATGGTAGAAGATATGGCTGGTTGCTGCCTTTTCAGTCACATCATTGAGACAATTGAGCACTCCATAGCAATTGGTGTCAGTCTAGCACATTCGGTTTGCTTTTCAGGACAACATGTTGTATAGCTCTTTATATGCATGTTGTAGCCAAAGAGCTATTGCCTAAGTCAGAGGTTGGGGCCAAAACTGAACCGATGCCACCTTTGCATTCCCTCTGTCCTGTGCTGCAATGGTATTAAATTTCTCCCTTCAGAGTTTGTTCCATTTCACATTAAATGTCAAACCTTCACAGTGGGTCAAGGTGGTATCTAACACCATGCAGAAAAGTCTCAGTCAAACTCTGGCTCTGGCCACATCCATTAATGTTCACACAGACCTCTCGGTAAGAGCCAGAGACACCAGGTGGGCTCTCTGCGCTAGCAAAACAGCCAGAGCAGCTTCAACACACTTGGTAAACTAAGCACATGCAGTTATGGTTTTTGCCTTCAAATGAAACTTCAAGAAACGTTTTTGTAACAAAAGAACATAGTTTCACTGAATGTCAAAGTGAAAGTGATACAGAGGTCTACATCTTGAGGAACAAATTGTGTGAACAGTTTAGAGACCAGTTTATTTCACTATCTAGTCTGGACTCCTATCTCAAATTGAACCAAATGGAAAACAGACCTCTAAATAGTTTTACCTACATGGCTGTTGAGCATTTGTGAAAACATTATCCTAAAAGCCAAATTACCTTGTCACAACAAAGTCAAAGAAGACCTTTTACTTACTTAAAATTTAAAGGGTTGGTGGTTTTTTGTTTAAATTGCTATTTTTATCAAGACATCAAAATACATTTTCTTTTCATTCTTCTTGTTTTCATTGTCCCTGAGGTATGACAGTTACATGAAAGAAAACAAGGGAATAACTACAAAAGGAGTGATGCAAGACAGGGCGGTCTTGGATGTCTAGAATCAGACTGAAAATTTAAGACGTTAAAATAGAAGAGAAATGACTGAAAATAATCCTATTACTGAAACTGCATGACTAACAATAATTTATATGCACCCGGGAACATATGTGCACTACCAGAACACAATCAATCACTCCTGAAATTCAGCCACTCAGCATTATAATAATCATGCATACAAGCTGTTAGCTACCATTAATCAAAAAGCTTTTAACTAATTACTTAAACTTATAAACAACAATTTCATGAATTTACACTAAATTACCAAATTACCATCATATCTTATTTTATCTAAAGGTATTCAGCTATTATCTTGCATTCTGCTGAATGCTAGAGACGATCTAGGTGTGTCATGAGACACAAATATGTCAAATTAGACAGCCAGTACCAAGGAAACCTTTGCAAGCCTGAAGAGCTGTAACATCCTGTAAGATGGGGAAGCCTCAGCAGAGACTAAAAGCCGTATGGACCTCAGCAGACTTAGAGTTTAGCTCCCTTGCTTCTAAGGGGATCACAAGACATTTCCAGGTAGATACCTCCAAAAGAAAGTCATGCTCTTCACTTGCACTACTGTATACCACAATTCATTGAAGTCAGTTAACTGTTGAACAGGAGGAAGGGCTTAGGAAACAGCCTCCTTTATATTACACTAGATAGCTCTGTCTTCCTTCCAAAGAAAAGGACAAAAAGCTTCTCTTAACCTTTTTAGATGAGACTATCTAACCTACTGCACTATTGTTTAAAGAGGAATGATTCAGTTGTAACCAGTTGATTCTGCTGCTGTGCTGTAGCCGGTCTTGCCAAGAGTGTTAAAACACCATTACTACTTCAAGATAGATTTCTAGGTAAGGAAAACACAATAGGACAGCCCACATGAGAAAGGAATATAAACTACTAAAGCAGAGTACTTTGACAAATAGAGTTTCAGATAAGATTAATTGCAATTATTGTGTTTTTAAAAATGTAATTATGTATACATTTTATAAGTAATGCTGACTTACACATATAAATGAATTAAAAAATTGTAAAGCAATGCTCAGCAAAATGTAGCTCAGCTTTTTAATTTGCATG
The DNA here is from genome assembly GCF_000695765.1 of Mesitornis unicolor. Lineage (NCBI taxonomy): Eukaryota > Metazoa > Chordata > Aves > Mesitornithiformes > Mesitornithidae > Mesitornis > Mesitornis unicolor. The sequence continues at coordinate 36,476 of NW_010159289.1, forward strand.
AAACTTTCTCTCTTTAAAGTGATCCAAAATTTAAACTGAAGTGCTTTTCTAAATGGCGTCTAAATGGCTGAAGGGGTTTCTTTTCTGTTTGTTCTAGCTTAACATTTGGTGACCAATTTAGCATTTCTCACAAAATCACTCTTTTCAGAAGAGACACAACAGCTGAGGCTGCACTGCCTAGCAGTGTAGATATGAGGCTGTGACAAAACATTCTTAGAGTATTTTTCTTCCACAATTCTGTTTCCAACACTATGCAGATCCCCTTCCCAGAAACTGCACAGAAACCATGAATTGAGCGGTACCAAAACCACACTGTTGGTACTTTGTGGTCAGATCTAATAAACATTAAAAACACATAGAGGTTACCAAAAAGAACTGCCTCTCATCTCTCTGGTTGACTCCCTGAAGCACATAATTTGTTTTGTAAATGAAGAAAATATATTTTTATAATTGCAGCAGGTGTGGAATATAGATGCTTCTTTATGCTAATAATTAAAAATAAATGTCAGGCCTACCACATCTCTGATCATTTAAGTCAATTTAATGATACATGAAATATAAAAGGAAACTTCACTAAAGGTCTCTAACGAGAAAAGGGCAACACCACTAAATAAAGAAGGATTATCATGCTGAGGCAAACTTGAAAGGAGATGGCATTCATACAAAATGCAATTTACTTTGACAGCAATTTTCTGTATTTCCCCTGCTATTATTGAAGATATATGTGTTTGAATAAGAGCTTTTTTTCTTTGAGAACCCAGCTGCTCATTCTGTTTGGTCTGCAGTTAAGTCATAGGGTCCTGTGTTAATGGCTTCACCATTTATCACATAAGAAAAATTATTATGATGTCATCAATTTGTCATTTAGAGCCCTACTGTGGGGTCAAGTAACTGAAGGAAGCGCCTTGAGAAAAATCACTGCTTTCAGAATTTTGGGGGACATTTATTTTGTTTAAATGGTGAACAAAAAACTGTGAGGAAAGGCACAAGCAATCCCTTGGATGTACGTGCTTTTATGTGGATGCTACAGAGACTTATTTCAAATGCCCATTTTCGGTCTCTCTGCATTAATGCTCTTGAATAAGCTGTCTGCCTTCAAATCAGGATCAGTTCTCTTTTTTCTACTTTTTTCCTCAGAGTGATCAAGCTTGATTATGAATGCTCTCACAGAGTTTTAATTCCAAAAAAGTTTGAGGAAATATTTGACCCTCAGCTTTCACTATACATCCGGGTTTTTTCCTTCTAAAAACCTCTGTCCCACAGAATCAGAGAATCATTAAGGTCAAAAGAGACCTCTAAGATCAAGTCCAACCGTCAATCAGTCTGACCAGCCATCAGCCTGTCCCTCTGCAGTGGATATCATCTAGTTTATTGTCAAGTGAAGAGCATGTACAAGTACTGTTCTGCTCGATCAATCTCAGTGAGAGCAAGCAGAAGGGAAGATGTGACCTTCTCCTGACTGCTGTGCAAGGGCCTGGGCTGTGCAGGACGAGACCTGATCCTCCTCAGAAGGGTCAGGGCTTGCTCCAGGCCAGGGTACTTCCAGGTGAGATGTGAATGAGAGCAGGTGACATTGTGCTGTCAGCTTCAACTGCTGCATAGAGAAACAGCGCCCCTGACCCCAAAGCAGGAGACAAGGTGCTTCTCCCCCCCCACCCCAGGAGAAGGATGCATTAATACGGCTCCTTCTGTTTCTGAACGCTCAGACAGCCAAGTGACTTGCAGGAGAACAGGACCATCTACTTTCATTGAGTCCTACAGACAATGAGTGCTGACATGGTCTCACCATGAGGTTCTCAAACTCAGGAGAACCACATTCCTCCCAAGAAGTTCTTCTGGCCCCAAAGTTCTTGTAGGCTATCTGAAATCAAATATAATTTGACAAAGATTGACCAAAAAACAGAGCAAGGAACAATATGGAAAGGTCAATAATGAGACAGTGGGCTGAGAGACTATGAAACGAATCAGGCTGAAGAACCATTCCAACAGATTCACTGCTCCAGAAGACATGATTGCAGTTAGGTGTTTGAGTATATTTAAGACAGAAAAATTACTTAAGGCAATTGACAATTATTGGCACAAGCCTATAATAACAGTGCATTGATCTTCAAGGTCAGAGTGTTTTGCTTTCCTTCCAAGTTGTAAAAAATCAGAATAATACTTAATGATTGTTGCTGTATGCAAGTTGTCTTTTGACTTCTAGATGTTATCCAATGATATGTAAACAACTCAACACCATTATTCATCCTTTTTAGAGGGTCATAAAGCGCACCTAACAAACTTTGCTGTTAGAATATGGATGTCCAGAGCTCTTATCCTGGCATCTAATGATTAGACCTTATGGCTTCTTTTACAAGTAGGTATGGCTACAAGACCACATTTAACTTAGAGATTAACTATAGTATTTAATGTATTTGTCCTTTCTTACTATGCACCTGCAACAGAAACTGATTAAGGTGCCGGACCAAATTAGTTGTCTTTATTGTCAGTGCTGTGGCATTGAAAAAAATGTTAAACTGTCTGAAACTACAGATTACATTTCAGTCTCTTCTCAGTCAGTTCTCTGCACAGAGAAGCCAATGTTCAGCTTCTGCACATGATTATACTGAATGCTTCTCATGTGCAGGGTTAACTGACATTGTGGAGAAAAGAATCACACCGCTCTAATTGAATTTTTGTTTGCCATCATTGAAATTCTTGAATTGCTTTCAAATATGCAGTCTTAAAAGTGAAAAAGAGTTGACCCCATTAACTGCATTATCTTTGGATTCTATATATCCTCAACAGAGAGGATTAGATTTCAACTTAAACTCCTACCCAAAATAAGAGATCATGCAAACATATGCAATTAACGTGAATGAGTTCAGTCACATAGAGTTCAAATGTGAAGACAGATGCACAATCATTTCAGAATTCCTACTCTACCCCAAAAATTTATATGGTGAAGAAAGATAATGAACAAATCAATTTCCAGAGATTGTTTCTGAGTGATCATGGATGATTATTAATATTAGTTTAAGTTCCTGTACTTTGACCTTCAGGGACTTCAAATCACTCCAAAGGGAGAACTCCAAGGACTAAACACAAATCTCATCAGATACCACTGTGAGCCCTTCCCAGCAAAAACAGGCACTGTTTGGCATTGTAGGAAGACAGACCTCCACTTGGGCTCTAATCTTTGTAGGTATTCCATGGAAGTCAGTATAGCCTAAAAGAAACCAGTTATCATATTTTTGTCTCTAATTTACACAGAGGCGTGATACATTAGTTAGAGGAGAAGACAGTGTGAATCAGTATGCTCCTGCTTTACACTGCCCTCAAAGGAAAGGCAGACGCACCCCTCTCCCCCCAGTCTGTACAGACCTAGGTCAGATGTGTCACCACCTCCCTGCCCATCCCCAGTAAGACCAGCCCACTCCTACAGCTCCCAGTTAAATAGCCCTTTGCTAGCCTTTACTAACCCAAGTGATCTGCATTCATTTCCATGCACCCTGTTTTCAGACTTGAAACCCTGTTAGTGCAGTCTTCTGGAATAAGTTTTTCTTTATGATTTTTCCTCTCACTGTTGTAGTTTACAAACCATATAGATGTAGAACAGCCCTTTTGGGGAGTACTCTTTTAGCAACTGCATTGGCTCATGGGGTGCACATGTAAAAATCATGAGGAGCAGGAACACATCTATCTTTATTTCAATGTTGTTATTATTCTCCGCAGAGCATTTATAAATTACTTCCCCCTATTGGCAACCATTTATGTCCAAAAAAAAAGAAAAAAAAAGCATCTCTCAAATCATAGCAATGTTGAGTATTTTGCTTTACCAATGTGCTCTCATACTTATGTTCTTACAAGGTAAAATTAGTATAAGTGGCAGCATGTTTCCACAAGGCACAGCAATGAAGCTGTCATATCAGGAAAGCTGGTTTGTCTCACTAAAAAAAAATTACAGAGAATGCAAGACACAGAAGGCTTTTGCTAAGAAACCATCTGCTTTAACTATCAGACCATTTCCTGCTCACTATCTTCTGCCATTGCAGGGGTAAGGACTACAAAGAATTTCTCCTGTCAGTCTCCTTGCATAAGAGCCTGAGCTCCAAACAGCTTAGATATGACTCTCTTATAAACATCCATGTTTTACAAAACTGTCTTAAAGACTGAAAAGTGTCAGAGGACTAGTGAGGAGAAATCTTCCCCTTGGCACTGAGAGCAGGAGTGAGTAGCTACAGTGGGGCAGGGACCAAGCTTCGTCACCTGAGGATAGAGCCATCTCTGCATTTAGTAGTCCAGAATTTCTCACAGCATCTCCAGCCTGACAGTACTCCAGCTTCAGGGCACTACCTATATCCAAGTAGTTATTAAGCTACTATCCATGCCAAATCAAAGAGAAAAAACAAAGCAGACAAGCAAACAATGGCAGCAGTTGCTATTTAATAGTCACAACCCTATCAAGGACTGCTCTTCTACTCTTTCCACCCTCTCCCTCCTGTCAAGCATCTCCCTACCATCTCTGAGATCTGCTGCAATAGCTGTTCTGTAAGGAATTCCCCTGGGCCCTTGTACTGTCCTCCACTAGCCCCCTTCAGTGGCTAGCATTTCATTTATGCTTTGTTTCTCAATGACTACAAATTGACTTTTCCCCCTCTCCTCCCTTGAAATCCCAAACCAAGTTCATGCCATTCTATTCAGTTGGTGTCTGTCCAGTAGTCTATGTGAAATGAGTTGGTGACAACTTCTGAGTTTGGCAGCAATAAATCCATTATCCCAGTTGGGATCCATGCTTGTCTCAACATACCAAGCATTTCTTCTAAAGACCAGCAAGTGTTTGCTTTGTGAGGCTGTTGTGGCAATAAGGAATTGCTCAACCAAACCACAGCTTGTTTTCCAAATGCAGCATCTGCTTCTACCATACAGACTTCAGTTTGCCTGGAGATATCAAAAGATAGGCGGAGGAAGGGATACCTGATCATCTATTGACTATATCTTGTCTGCAGAAACCGTCAGTGTAAATCCAGTAATACCAACAATCTTACAGGTTTATCAGAACTGCTAATATTGTCCACTGGAGCTCCTCTTAATTTATCTGTCCTAAGGCAGCCAGGCCAGAGCTGTATTTAAAATAAGAATGCACTGTGAGTGTCCTGGTACTTCCCTGCTGGTGAAGGGTTCCTGATGCAAAAAGAGCTGAACACATGCCTGCCCCACTCTGCCATGCTGCCACTTCCACTACTGGTAACAGCTTTCCTACTGTCAGATCCCCCCTTCCCACACAGGGAGCACTGAAAGGACTTTCATGCTATTTGCCCATTAAATGCAAAAGCTCGGGAGTAACTCAGACTGTCAGGATTTATTCTGAATCACCTTTGCCCGTAATAAATAGAAGTCCAGTTCTCTCATGGCTAAACAAAATGGAATGCACGCAGTGAAAAGAATTAAAGTTGTTGAGCCATTAGATGACTCATAATTATGTGCATAAATGTTCAGATTCTAATGGTGAAAGGTGTGAGTGTTAGTAATTAATATTAGATGTTGCCAGTAAAGATTAAGCTTAGTTATCAGAACACTGGTTGACCTTCTGAAACTCCAGATCATTGCAAATGAAATCCTTTTTTCATTACACAGTTAAGTGTTCACACATAGCATCCTATTTCTGATGAATATAGCAGGCAGAAGGGGAATTTCTTACAGTGATTTCCCTAC